>NC_091465.1:8359188-8546688 GCF_027789765.1 Dendropsophus ebraccatus
GGGTCATAAAATAGATAAGATTTTTTTTTAATTGTTTTATCCAACCTGGTCCTCCCGTCTTAGGATATGTCAAAAGGGAAAGATAAGAAGGGACGTATTTGTACATGGGCGGTGTTGAGCGGAGTTGCTGAATTGTTCGGGTTCGGTTATCTTCTCTAAATCTGAATATGCCAAAAAGATTCGCGGAGCCTCAGTTACGAGTCTCAAAACACGGGACTAGCTAGATATCCCTCCAGGGAAGGGCCTGGCAAAGGGGTGGCTCCTGTACGAAGACCACCAAATCCACCATATTAAGTGGCCGCTCCAGTCAATATCCAACTCAACTACGAGTCTGATGATATGACCAGGGAAATAACTAGAATGTTCGCCATTTACTCCCAGTGTTTGGAGAAAACATGGATACAACCATGGCTGTGCCGGGAGTCAATGCCAAACATTTGGGTTCAGAGGACATTACCGACTCCACTCAACACTAGACATGAGTCTACACCATAACTCAACATCTACAGCTTCCTAAGAAGTTTTGGCCACTTTCTCTACTTTTTTCTGTATATCACCAAAACACCCATCCAACGTATAGAAAACAGTAACTCAGCGTCAGTCTATAGGGTTGTGTGAAGAGTTATGCTGTATAGGTCAACGCTTTGTCCTAATGGTTGGTCCAGGTCCCAGGGGTTGGACCATCGCCAGTAATGACATTTCATTATCGTTATAGTCCTCAAATCATTGTCTGGACCCTTTAAGACGTCCCGCCAATGTACATATTCGTTGACGCTTCTTCGAAATACAATCTTGTCATCTTGGTAACGTTGGTATTCCTTAAAGGCATAGGATGGGAGAAAGTCAGAGCTTGTTGGCTGAATGAATGGATTAAAGATTCAGTGAATAGCCGTCCCTTACCCCGCTGAATAGCCCGACTGTAATCGATCGCAGTCCATCCACTAAACTGAAGGCACCTGTAAGACTTGTGTAGCATTGTTGAGCCGGCTCCTTCATTCTGTTTGATGTGATACCAGAAAAAGGAAGGCCATGAAAATATATCCAATGTGAAAGGACCCCATGGGAAACCCAAGAAGAGACCAGGGCCAAAGGAAACCGGCTTCATTGAGGATTACAAAAGCCAGAAAGCAAAAGACTGGCTGAGATACATCTGCAGATCTAAGCCGATAACATAGCCATTCACTTACATCCAGCCCGCACCCCCAATCCCGCTCACTGGTTTTAATATTAATTTAATAAATTCTGTGGATTTTCTTGAATTTTCTCCAATGTATATAGAGACCATTAACGTTTATATGGGAGCTACCATATAATCCCATAGTAACGCTGCACTGTGTCATGGTCAAACCATTGCACTACATACATGATATTGAGAGTCCCTACTCAGCTGATCTTTCTGCTGGGGGAACCTATTTCATGAAGAGTTCAGCTTCAGAGAGTGACAGCAATGTATACTACAGGGAGAGTAAGGTATCCATAGATCTCCATACTGTCCCTTCTTTACAATATAGGGACTCATATTCTCACAATGGAAACTCACAATAATGAGCCATGTCAGCAACATCCTCAATAGGCTACAGTTCACATCCCAACCATTGGGGGGTGCAGGGGCACCTATAGCATAAACATCCCCCGATAGAGTATGGTATTTTTTCCCCAAAGCTGTTTAACTTACACTCCTCATTTAAAGTTACGTCAACCCCCCAAAAAAAGTAAGGAGGGACAGTGACGTCTATCAGTAGTGAGAGGTGTGGATGTGTATCCTATATACTGTCTATACAAACCATGGTGTGAATGAGCCCTTACAGGCTACAACAGACCGGATCTCCTGCTGATTTCTTTTATTCTTTTCCAATTTCTATCGCACGGCCTCTAGGGGGCACAATCTGCAGGGAATGGTAGTCCCTAAAATCTAACAACAATTACAACTCCTAGTCGGAGGTTGTGGGTCCAACATGACCACTAACACCTGTCCCACAGGCTGTGTAGCCCAGGGGAATAGAGCCCCCTCAGGGATGGGAGTAAAACTTCGTTTTTATTCAATTACCTAAAAAGTTTTGCTGAGAAATTTAAAGTGTGTCTGTCGTTCTAAAAAACTTTTGACATGTCATAGAGACATCATGGAGACGTGTCAAAAGTTATTATGAGTGTTCACTGAGACCCAGACTGATCCAAACTTTTGACATGTCTCTATGACGTCTCTATGACATGTCAAAAGGTTTTTTTAGAACGACAGGTACACGCTACCAAAAATATTAAAAACACATATTCCAGTGCTCATGAACAGGTGCCCCCAATTTATTTATTTTTTTTAAATATAAATATCAGTTATTGTCACTGATTATGTATATAATATATCTGGAGCTCTAGGGGTAGCAATTTAAATTTAAAAGAAAAAGAAGAAAAAAAAATCTACCCCTAAGGAACCAAATATATTATATACTGTACATAATCAATGACAATAACTTGAGCACTGGACTATGTGTGTTTTAAGTTTTAGTCCGGTCCCTAATGCTACGTTGACACGAAGCGATAATTCGCCCAATTGATTGTTTAACGATTTTGAAGCAACAATTTGGTTTTCATAACAATCAGCCTTTAAACAAATAAATCGTTAGAAAAATCGCTAGAATAATAGTTAAAAAAAACGTTATTACGATTGTTTTTAAGATCGCTTAAGCCCATCTCACACATAGGGTGAATCGGTGAAACACTGTTTACAAGAAGCGATCTGCGAATTTTTAACGCACGACCAACGGCGATTTGAGAACATGTTGAAAGATCACAATGAATGATTTCTCGCTCGTCTCTTGATCGTTCGCTATGTTTACATGAGACGATTATCACTCAAATGCGATCGTTATTGCGAAAATTCGAACATTAATTGTTCTGTGTAAACGCACCATAAGGGGGCTCTATTCCTCGGGCCACACAGGTGTTACTGGTCCCTAAAATGTAACATGAATATATAAATACCCTTCAGCCTCAGGTCCGTCCTGCTCATGGCCCCCCCCCAGATCTGTAGGCAGCTTCATCTCCCCGGTGTAGAGAACATATCTTAAAGGGACCATAAATCTGCTCTGGAATCTGGCGGTCTCTATCGCTCGGAGGGGCATATGTTCATGTTTCTGGTTAATTTGACGGGCCAGTCAAGAACATAGTTCCCAGTTGTTGATGATCTTGCCCAAACACAAATGAGTGAACTCCCTATTCAATCGTCTACGATAACAGGTTATCTTCATAGCAGCAGGTCTAGCCTCGGATAATGGGAGAGGCCTGCCAGTTGACTGAAAGCTGATCCTTGTCTGAACCTATTTTCTCTGCAATACAGAAGAGACATTGTACCCATAATGCTTGAGTGTGGCCCTGCTTTCTGCCAAAGCCCACCTTTTTTTCCCTGAGACAAAACAGAATCCCCCTGCTGTCAGAGCTATCTGGAACTGCTGAAAGGAGATGTATAAGCCGAACTATGCTGCCCAGGAGATAATTGTCAAACAGAATAAAAAACACTGCCTATCTACCAAGCTGAGGTACTCAAGCACTGTCAAAACTACAACTCAATGCTCACCAGTCCCTGGCATCTGTGAGGTCTCTTTTTAGCTGTCCTTTAATACTCTGGTGAAAGAGAGAAGGGGTGGGGGGGAACGGAGGACATTGGAGGAATTCAGACACCGTGGCTCACACGGGGGGAAGAAAATAAAGCTGAATAGAATGGAAAAATGCCCAGACCTTTTTTTTTTTCTCCTTTCCTTCACATTACATTTGGAATTATGGTAGGTGAACAAAAAACCCAGGAGATACATTGTAACAATTCTGATGCATTGTGGTAACAGGAACCATTATAAACGGGGCAAAAACACAGAATAAGAAACGTAAATATAATTTATGGAATCCAAACTAGAGCTGTGTCTTACTACAAAAAGTCAGAGGTGATATGATTTATCTAGGGGTCTGGGGTATGATATTATTTAGGGGTCTGGGGTATGATATTATTTAGGGGTCTGGGTATTATATTATTTAGGGGTCTGGGGTAGGATATTATGTAGCGGTCTGGGGTATGATATTATTTAGGGGTCTGGGGTATGATATTATGTAGCGGTCTGGGGTATGATATTATTTAGGGGTCTGGGGTATGATATTATGTAGCGGTCTGGGGTATGATATTATTTAGGGGTCTGGGGTATGATATTATGTAGCGGTCTGGGGTATGATATTATTTAGGGGTCTGATATTATGTAGGGATCTGGGGTATGATATTATGTAGCGGTCTGGGGTATGATATTATTTAGGGGTCTGGGGTATGATATTATTTAGGGGTCTGGGGTATGATATTATTTAGGGGTCTGGGGTATGATATTATTTAGGGGTCTGGGGTATGATATTATTTAGGGGTCTGGGGTATGATATTATTTAGGGGTCTGGGGTATGATATTATTTAGGGGTCTGGGGTATGATATTATTTAGGGGTCTGGGTATTATATTATTTAGGGGTCTGGGGTATGATATTATTTAGGGGTCTGGGGTATGATATTATTTAGGGGTCTGGGGTATGATATTATTTAGGGGTCTGGGGTATGATATTATTTAGGGGTATGGGGTATGATATTATTTAGGGGTCTGGGGTATAATATTATGTAGCGGTCTGGGGTATGATATTATTTAGGGGTCTGGGGTATGATATTATTTAGGGGTCTGGGGTATGATATTATTTAGGGATCTGGGGTACAATATTCAGGGTCTGGGGTATGATATTATTTAGGGGTCTGGGGTATGATATTATTTAGGGGTCTGGGGTATAATATTATGTAGCGGTCTGGGGTATGATATTATTTAGGGATCTGGGGTACAATATTCAGGGTCTGGGGTATGATATTATTTAGGGGTCTGGGGTATGATATTATTTAGGGATCTGGGGTACAATATTCAGGGTCTGGGGTACAATATTCAGGGTCTGGGGTATGATACAGGGTCAGGGTCTGGAAACAGGTATAAACCATGCAGAAATCTACACCTGCTCTGGAGCCTTTGAAGCAGGTGTAGCCTCTGGATCAGGTGTAGCTTCTGAAGCAGGTGTAGCCTCTGGATCAGGTGTAGCTTCTGAAGCAGGTGTAGCCTATGGATCAGGTGTAGCCTCTGGATCAGGTGTAGCTTCTGAAGCAGGTGTAGCCTATGGATCAGGTGTAGCTTCTGAAGCAGGTGTAGCCTATGGATCAGGTGTAGCTTCTGAAGCAGGTGTAGCCTATGGATCAGGTGTAGCCTCTGGATCAGGTGTAGCTTCTGAAGCAGGTGTAGCCTCTGAAGCAGGTGTAGCCTCTGGATCAGGTGTAGCTTCTGAAGCGGGTGTAGCCTCTGGATCAGGTGTAGCCTATGGATCAGGTGTAGCCTCTGGATCAGGTGTAGCTTCTGAAGCAGGTGTAGCCTCTGGATCAGGTGTAGCCTCTGGATCAGGTGTAGCTTCTGAAGCAGGTGTAGCCTCTGGATCAGGTGTAGCCTCTGGATCAGGTGTAGCTTCTGAAGCAGGTGTAGCCTCTGGATCAGGTGTAGCCTCTGAAGCAGGTGTAGCCTCTGGATCAGGTGTAGCCTCTGGATCAGGTGTATCTTCTGAAGAAGGTGTAGCCTCTGAAGCAGGTGTAGCCTCTGGATCAGGTGTAGCCTCTGAAACAGGTGTAGCCTCTGGATCAGGTGTAGCCTCTGGATCAGGTGTAGCCTCTGGATCAGGTGTAGCCTCTGAAGCAGGTGTAGCCTCTGGATCAGGTGTAGCCTCTGGATCAGGTGTATCTTCTGAAGAAGGTGTAGCTTCTGAAGCAGGTGTAGCCTCTGGATCAGGTGTAGCCTCTGGATCAGGAGTAGCCTCTGGATCAGGTGTAGCCTCTGGATCAAGAGTAGCTTCTGGATCAGGAGTAGCCTCTGGATAAGGTGTAGCCTCTGTATCAGGTGTAGCCTCTGTATCAGGTGTAGCCTCTGGATAAGGTGTGTGGTGGTGGAGAAATGTGTGCAAGCCTGCGGCAGAAGCAGGTCTCGCCGGCTGCGCCTCTTAGTAAATCCGACTGGGTGATTGGGGACGGGACTTTATTTAAGACAGATGTACGTGTGCCATCTTAAATAATCTCCCCTATGTCTCCAGTACACCAACAATGCTCAGGCTGTGCTCCATGGTGCCTTGTCACCATGTATGAACATAGCCTTGGGGTGACAACCCCTCCACTATCTGCTCTATAGTCATATATTGCTCACATATTTATTACACAGGGTAGCTGGTAAAAATAAAGCTGAAGTATTGGAGAATAGAAGGACAGAAATGTTAGAAAGTTCGAAAAGTGGCAGGATACCCAGGTATATGGTGGCCCCAATGGTATTTTCTATTCTCATGTATATATAGTGCTGATGGCGTGGATGCGGATTCTCCACCACTTTTGGTATCAGCGAGGTGCATGCTGATGAATTGTACATGTCAACAGGTTTCTTTCAGGGCGGTCAGTCTCATCTTATCTAGACTTTGCATTTTCCAGGAAGGAAGTGAAGGATTTGGAGTTTTCCCTGGTGATTGATGATCCTGTTTATTAGACGAAATGTCCATCTTGTGCTCTTAGCCAATTCCAAAAAGTGACTGATTTAGATCAACCTGCGCAATAACAATAAGTGATCTCATAGCACTAAAAATGATGGATTGGCCGTCTCTGGGTTTCTATACTATAAGTTCATGTTCCTGGGGTCCACGATGGGTCCGCAGAGACTCTCGCTTTCTCACTAGGACGTGGCAGACGTCCAGCTCTGGTGCTCTCGAACAATGTCAGGTTATCAGTTTATTTATTTTGTCTGGGAAATCTCTGCTTGAATGATTTACTAATTTCAGTTTTAGCATCTCCCGACGTCTCGCGGAACAGACCATTAGAACTCTTTGAAAGGGGCCAAAACACACACATTACAATATCATTTGGATATCTCTATTAGCCGAGCAAGCTCTGACCTTCCGTTAGGTGTGTGAACTAACAGGGTTCGTGAAGTCAATCAAATTTCTTTCTACACATAGTCAAGGAAGCCATTGTGTTGGCTCAAGATTTAGCGTGGAATAAGAAGAACAAACCCTGCCCTCTTGCTTACATGCAAACCCATAGTATTTGAAGTCTTGGTTGGGCCATTGGACTGATACACGGTAGATGCCCAAATATGTTTCCAAGTTTGTAGAGATATTTCTGACTTCATTTTTTTGGACCTACCTTCTGCTTATTAGACATTCCTTTAGAATATGTACACACATACCCCAGCGGATTTCAAGCTGCGAGTTTGCAGCAAAATCCGCTGCAGATCCAGTACTGTGAAGCTGAATGGGTCCTATGCACGCAGCGGGCTGGTGGCGGGAGAGTTAAAGGGGCCAGGTGCCATACAGGCAGCGGACCCGCTGTGTGTATGGGACCCATTCAGCTTCACAGAACTGAATCCAAAGTGGATTTCACTGTTCGTGCAGAAGGAGGAGACATCCCGGGGACCACCTGGAATTCTGGTATACAGCCTATTGCCTAGAGGTAGCAGCAGAGAGCACTATGTTCGATTCGAGAGAATATACCACTTCCTGCAGGACATACAGCAACTCATAAGTACTGGAAGACTGGAGATTTTTAAATATTAGTAAATCTATACAACTTTCTGAAACCAGTTAATTTGAAAGAAAACGATTACGCCGGCGTACCCATTTAATCCTGGCACCAGAACTTCATAGTATGAAATGTTGGCATAAAGTGCAGTGGCTTCAACCCTCTCTCCCCGATGAGTCCCACTATGAACGTTCTTCGGGTAGCCTCTTTTCTTTATAGACTCGAATTTGTTTTAGCCCTTCCGATCTATTTCCTCCGTCGCTCTTATTTCATCAAACCGACTTAAAATCATCATAAAAATTGTCTCTGGCAGAATAAGTTCAATGAGATTTCAGGGCGAGAAAAAACCGATTTCCTCTCCAAGGTGCACATGCTGTGTAATACACACCATCTTGGGTCATACGGCAATTTAATATCACACACTTCCAGGCAATTCACTAGGAGCGGTGTTTAGAATGTATTATTCCACGGACAAAGCAGAGCTGTCTGTAAAACAATAAAGACCTCCGATCGCCAATTGGTTTTGCCACACCGGTGAGCTCCTTTGTGCCGTGTGAACAGAACACATTTCCCTATATTTATTTCTATCTAAACCTGACTTTTCAGGCAGCTTTCAGCAGGTTTCAGGCCGTCCGGTCTTGTATGGAGTCACTCAGAGTGGTGGAGCATGGGCCGGAGAATAGATTCCGCTGCATCTAGAAGACAGATGAATGCCGGCTCCTCCATAACATTTTACGGCTCAGATTAGGGAATAAGCTCTGACAAGAACATTAGGAAACTCACACGGCTTCAATCAGAGTTCCTGCGCGGATTTTTATTGCATCTTTAGAGCAGAGGGGCATATTGATGACGTGTTTCATCTCATTCCGGCATTTGGGTCGCAGGTGTGGAGTCTTAGCTTTCAATGACTGCCACTTCAGTCAGGCTCCTTACATGGCACCATTATTAACTTTTAACTCTTGGTCTGCTGAAGACACCGTCAGGGTTGACCATTCGAAATTTTTTTCCAAAGTATAACGGCAATAAAATATATATATATATTATGTACATCTCAGTGGTTAGTAATGCAAGCCTGGGGGTCCTGGGTTCAAATCCCTCCAAGGGCAACATCTGTAAAGAGTTCTCTCCGTGTTTACGTGGGTTTCCGCCAGTTTTTCCTGTTTCCGCCCAAAACGTACAGATAGTTGAATTTAGATTGTGAGGCCTAATGGGGACAGGAGCAAAACTTGACAAACTATGTAAAGCGCTGCGGAATCAGTTGGCACTATATAAATAAAAGCATTGTTACTTTTACAGTGTTGGGTTCAGGCTGTGAACAGATATTTTACTTAGATTAGGATAAAGGGTTAACTGATGGGCCAAATATAGTCAACCATACAAAAAACAAAGGCTCTGTACGGCATCAATACAACGGACACCTGATACCTTTAAAAGAGGAAGAATCTAATCTGCTGATATGTCCCTATTGCACAGGCCTGCCCCTTTCCAACTATAACGAATGGAGCGGGCCAGCTGGGGGCGAGCCAGATTGACTGTATGGGGGCCAGCAGTGCTCCTAATGGTCTTACCAGACCATGGAGCAAACTAAGCGCTGATTAAGAGATCATGGGGGTCCGACCCCTGTACCCCCCGCTGATCTCTGTATTGGACCCCGGCTTCTTTGTTATGAATGCAGCCGCGGGTACGGCACGTGACCCGCAGCTCTATTCATTTCAATGGAGCTGCCGGAAAGAGCTGAGTAAGCGCTCTTCTGGCATACTCAGCTCTCTCTGATGGCTCCATAGAAATAAATAGAGCCGTGGGTCACGTGTGCTGTATTCATAACAAAGAAGCCAGGGTCCGATATAGAGATTGTCGGGGGTATGGATGTCAGACCCCCGCAATTTCTTACTTTTCCCCTATCCTGTTAAGTTTTCCTGGAGAACCTCTTTAATAAGGTTAAAAAAAACCATAACATTCCATTCTGAGTAAACCATGTTCATAGAAAAACCCAATTAATATTTGTGGGGATCCCAGACAGCAAGTGTTGGGAGAGAGATGGATTAAGCAGATGCCTGATCTTCTGTTCCCAGGGAATATAAGCCGCTGTCTGGCAGCACTTTATCCCATCTGCCTATGAAGAACACATGCACACTCACCCAAGCCGAGTGTGCATATACAAGGAAGGGGTCAGCAGTTTAGCCAACAGCCGCCTTATGCTCACAGCAAGACCAAGATAGGAACCATTGGAGTTAATGACCTCAAAAATGAGTACACAGTGCACCCATAAGAGGTAAACTATCTAAAGGAGAATGATAACCTGACTCATAAATAACTGCTTATAAACTTTTCGCTCTCTCTATCCAACCTGCTCTGAGGAGTGCATTCCATTCTAGAACACGTTCCTCGTGGCAGACCGACAAAAACATCCAGGTCCTATTTATTGACTGAAATATGACAAGTCGAGAAACGAGAGAAAACACCTGAAAAAGTATAACAATTTGGCCTACAAGCATAGAAATTTTCAGAATAAAAGGCTAAAGGGGTACTCTGGCAAAAACTTTTTCAAATCAACTCTGTTTCAGAAAGTTATATTGATTTTGTAAATTATTACTATTTAAAAATGTGTTCTTTTTTAAATCGACTGGTGCCAGAAAGTGCAAGAAATTTGTGATTTCCTTCTATTAAAAAATCTCCATTCTTTCAGTGCTTATCAGCAGCTGTATGTCCTGCAGGAAGTGGTATATTCTTTCCAGTCTGACACAGTGCTCTCTGCTGCCACCTCTGTCCATGTCAGGAACTGTCCGGAGCAGCAGCAAATCCCCATAGAAAACCTCTCCTGCTCTGGGCAGTTCCTGACATGGACAGAGGTGGCAGCAGAGAGCACTGTGTCAGACTGGAGAGAATACACCACTTCCTGCAGGACATACAGCAGCTGATACGTAAGGAAAAAATTAAGATTTTTCAATAGAAGTAAATTACAAATCTATATAACTTTCTGACACCAGTTGATGTGAAAGAAAAAGATTTTCGCTGGAGTACCCCTTTAACGCTACTCATGCCCTTTAATTCTCTTCTAACACATAGAGTCTTATTAAAACCATGCAAGGGGCTTAAAGCTATAAATTGTACGACAATCAGACAGCACCCCCATTAGAACTCCCCTTCCTCTACCCCCCTCCCCCCAAAAAAATGGAGTCTTTGATCATATAAAATAGTAGCACAACAGAGTGGAAATATGAACGTGTGAATTAATGACTTTCTAGCTGATGGAAAGGAAAAAAAAAGTCAGGAAGCCTAGAAGTGGAGCTGGGATCGCGTCGGTGAAGAGTGCTATCGAAAGGCAATGGGATGACTATAAAATATCTTAACAAGGTTCTGCCACTTGGCTGGATGCGAGCCTCCTATAGGATCTAATATGAAACAAGTTTGGAGGCTCAGTAGAAAGACTCCTTTATTTTCCTCCAAGCCACAGAGACTGGAAGCTGAGGGGTCGTCTCAGAAGCGTTCAATTGTTTTTAAATTCTGTTTTTACAAGGAGCGTGAGATTTATAGGCTCTTGAGGGGAAGAAAATGATGTAACTTGAGCAAATCAACAGGCTATTTATTTCTGGCCCTGTTTCCTCTCTGTCACCGAGTTCTGGAACTGGCCTCCAAGCACTCTGCATTAAAGAGAGAGAGAAAAAAAACGCAGACATCTTGCAGGGATTCGTAAAGAAATCGCCCTTTTCCCCTAATACGGCAATCCGGTGGAGAGGCCATTTGCCGTCCAGGTCCTAAAGAACACACACCACTGCCATTATAAATTTGCAACCCATTTATCCTAATCTACATGTTGTTACAGCCTGGGAGAAGAAGAAGAACAGGATAATTATGATGATGATGTTTGGAAAAGATCCAATACCAATGGCCTTATTTTTGGCAAAAATAAAAAAATAAAAAAATTCTTGCGTGTTGTAAATCTTGGTGAAACGGGGGATGATTGAATGCTGAGCAAATAGCTGCCTCTCAGGATAATACGAGAGCTGTCACTAACCTATATTACCATACCTTGGAATAAATCAACGGCAAAGTCTTTTTCTTCCCCCTCCTCCATGTTTTATTTAACAATTTCTTGGATATTACAGAAAAGCTCAGAGTTTTAATAACCTGTTGTAAATGTCAAATGAATTGCAGTAAAACATATCAGTAATCATATTTCCATCATGTTTAAAGCAACAGTTCCATCTGTTCTCTCTTAAACTATTCTTGTTTAATGGGTTACGAGATCCTATAGGCTCAATGATTAATACTCACCGGCGTGGGGACCTGACGTTACGTGTATGTAAGAGGGGGGGGGGGGGGCTAAAAATGGACGCCCGGTCTCAGGAGTTTTTCAATTTAAGAACATTTGAGGAATTGCCATAAATGAGTAATCTTGTGTTTAAACGAGAAGAACTTAAAATTTATCGTGGCGGTATCCTAATGAAAAGGAATCCTTTACCAATACATATTAAAATAAAATAAAATCTAATAAATTCAAAAAAATTTGAATTTTACAAAATATCTAAAAATATTCTAATAATATATTTTACTCATTCAGATTCATAAAGCTGTTCAAATTATACATTTTACTCAATAGAATTTTAGAGAATATATTTATATATTGCCCATAAATCATTAGAAATTACAAAATCTAAAATCAGTAGAATCTTATCAAATATACAAAATATTTACGTAATACACATTCAGGCTATGTTCACACACTGTTGAAAAAAGGGGATGGCCGCTATTTAAAGGCAAATAACGGCTGCTATTTTATAAGAACGGGCGTTGTTTGTATAATAACGGTTGTTGTTATAAAATAGCGGCTGTTATTTGCCACTAACTGTCGGCCGTCCAATAAAAAACGGCTCTCGTGTCAACGGGGTGTGAACATTGCCTGACAATGTGAATTTCATAAGAATTTTAAACAAAACAAAGTATAATATTAATAATAATGATAAACGTTAATTAGGGCAAATAATAGAACAAAAATTTCAAGCTGTGGTGCAAAAAAAATAATCCTGAATGTAGTTTTGAATATGAATTTATGATTTAATCCGTCGCCTGAATATTGTAGAATTTATATAAAATAAAATTTTTAATGTAGTAAAAAGTTTACGCAAAATCCTTAAAATTCACAATTTTTTTTTTTTTTTTAAGTGGAATTGTAGTAGAGGAGAAACTTTTCTGCTTTCTTTTCCAGTGTGAGGTTGTAATGTTCTTCTTAGAAATTCAATATTTGGTCTATCTTGTATTTGTGTTCACAGGCATATATATATATTTTTTTTAACCACAAAAAGGAGGTATAATTTTCTTCAATCAGCTCAGGCTCATGATTGCAATTACCCAAAACCTTTCTGATGCTCGGCATGATACACTGGGGACAGGTTTTGGGGCCACAGTGGGTGGTAACTTTTCATCTGTTTTTTAAACTGTCCTTTATTGTAAGGTTTCAGATTTTTGCTAAAAGCAATGACTACATTGATAATTAGTTGCTATAAATTGCCAGATGCCACTAACTATAATGTATCTCTGATGAGACGAGATCCTTACAGCAAAGCAACTTAACAAAGCTAAAAGATCTTCAATGTCTCTTTTGTGTGCAGACATCCAATAGTTTACAATCCTTTGACATAAACCTGAGCAGGGCTGCCTCATCTAGCCGGGGGTGGTGGAGACCATATAGACGCTGATCACACTGATCTCTTCCTGGGAAGGAATTCTCTAGCAGAAAATGTTTGTGCTTCGACTCCCTGATCTGTGACTACTTTTATTTCACATGCTAAATTGCCTCCGATGTTTTTGCATTTAAGTATTCACAGACTTCTACAAGTCAAGTCATTCAATAACCTTTTACACTGGCACTATGCTAATGATATAGAGCATATATGTAGATCCCTACGGTTTCCCTATATTTCATGATGCACATGGCCAATCATCTGGCTTATAGGGGGGGAGGGGCTTACTTGACTCATGACAATCAATACCTTTCTGTATATTTTGCTAAGAACTCCAATTTTTTTATGATGCAAACTCCTGGTGATATAGCTAAAGCCTAGTAAAACCCTAACGGGTGGCAGCTCACAGCCTAACCATCAGGTGACCGTATATAGCATAAACAACTCCTTACAGGGTTGTGCGAAATCATGTTCTTTTCACGGTTGCATTTGTAACGTTTCATATTTAAAGCCAAGAGGAAAGATAATGAAGGGCATGTCTTTCTCTTGGGACCAGCTGAATTTTCACTACATTTCTCAAGGTAGTGGTTGTCACTTTTTCTGAAGTATGCAACCACAAGATCATACAGTGAAGAGAAGAAAAAAGTTACCTGGGAAGATATCCTGGTGTTGCCAAAAATTCTTTCACAATAAGTACAGTATAAAAATTTAAGTAGCCGATTTATTCATAAAATCAGTTAAAACGCTGCATAAAATTAGCAATTACGCGTTTCGGGAGTTCTATCTCCCTTCTTCAGGGCACATGCAATCAGAAGAAGGGAGATAGAACTGCCGAAATGCGTAAGTACTTATTTCACGTATGGTTTTAACTGATTTGATCAATAAATCAGCTACTTTTTTATACTCTACTCAATGTAAAAGAATTTTTGGCAGCACCAGGATATTTACCCAGATACCTTTTTTTTCTTCTCTTCACAGCGCAAATCCATGGGTTCCGATGATGGGAGAGTCCTGTTTTTTGGATCCTTTGGCCGGCAGCCATCATCCGTCTCTATGCAGGGTGATACACATAAAGTTCAAGGGGCTTAAAGGTGAGAGTCCACCTATACTTATCTATTCTACACATCTACAAATAACAGGATTACATAAAGCGCCATCCTCCCGGACACTTTTTTCTTTTCTTCTTACCACACTGAACAATTCCTGTTTTTCTGTTCAATGAAATCACATACTTACAGTATAGGGGAGCTACTTAATAGCAAAAGTGACAAGCTCACCAACTCATCTCCCCTTTACAGGTCCCTTATGCATAGGTTCTTTTGATCGGCCAAATGGGTCTGGGTAGTGAGTGCCAATCTCTGTGATTGGTGCTTATTTACTGAACCACAGCTCGGTGATTTACTCGAATTTCCGGTAGTTTGTCTATTGCTCTTTAACACTGGCCGATTATCTTAGTTGAATATCACTAAGTGGCTGTATCTATGTTTTCCAGGCGTTCCCTGGGCAGTATCTTCCTTCTGCACAGAGCCAGCAGCCAGTTCGAAGCGAAACTAAGGAGAGGATGTCCATTTGCCCCCCTATATATTACTATTTCTGGATGCTGTTATATCACCAACATATTCTACAGCCCTGTACATACAATAAATGGACTCATGCTCCGAATAATTTATCAATTACTTGCATACATGTACAAATTTTCATCCTCGTCTGCGTGCCGTTGGTGGTCATAGAGATAAGAGGACCAGGCTAAGTAGAGGTTCACAATCGTTCTCAGAACTTTTTGGTCAACACAAGTTCACTTTGAATTCATTGAATGTTGAGGGAAAAATTAAATAATGCCAAAAATAACTCCTCGCCCTGCCAAATGAATCTAAATGTAATAGTTTAGATGACAGAATCGGCCACCGTGAGGATTTGTGACCTGATTCTGACACCGCTTTGGCTTGTAATGAACCGACTTCTCAGGCCAAAACAATTGTGGACCTTTTGAATATTAAAACATGAAATGATCTTTATACCGTCTTACACCGTTTATCCCTTGTGGAAATTATTTGCAGTTTGTAGTTAGACCTCTTCATGACTCTTTGGCCCCTGGTGGCACTGTTCCCTTTCGGACTATGGCTGAGGTTTTATTTCACCTCGGTGGAACAGAACAACAAATATTTAGCTTAGTTGGTCAGTTTTCTTTGGGCCACGTTCAGCCACATGTCTAGAACGGCCACCCACATGGGTAATGGAATTGGAGTTTGATGATTTCTATATGTTTTATCCAGAAAATGGGACTTGGACCTTGGATCACAAAATGAATCCTGGTAGATACTTCCTGATCAGATTAGTAAAGTTTTGGGACCACACATTCATACATTTAGCGTCCATCTTGCTAAGACATAATCATAATATTTTATGAATTAGCTTTCGTTATACATGAAAAGAATACATCTTTCCACAAATACCAATATCTTTTGGCTTAAATTCTACATCAAGTTACTAGTGTGGTCAGGTCTCCTGTCATGGTTGGAGACACAGTTGGGAGATCAGGTGGTTTCTATACAATGGAAGGAAGGTCTAGAAGAGTGAGTTTCACCTCCAGTTCTCAGGTTCCCAGAACAGGTCACGTTATGAGGATTTCTTTATTATTTAATTGGCAATATAGTCAGCACATCAGATTTTACCCCAGGTATTCTCAGAATGAGATATCCCAAATTATCACTAGTGTTGAGCGGACCTGTCAAACTGTGAGGGTTCTGCAGTGTTCTTCAAACCCAAATGTTCGGCAATTGATTCCCAGCTGCCGAAGAACTTAGGATGTCGCCCTAAGGTGTCTTGGAAAACATGGATACAACCATAGCCCATAGGTTTTATCCATGTTTTCCTGGCAGCTCTAGGGTGGCATCCAACTTCTGCAGCTGCGGGGAATCAATTGCTGATTGGAGTACATTGGCGAACCCAAGTAGTTTGACAGGTACGCTCAAGACTAATCATCAACTGTTGGTGGTCCTTGAATACTAAAGTTGGGGAACATTGGTCTAGAAGACCAAGTGTGGATGATTTAATAACAATACGCCAATTTTAAGCTGTTATGCTGTTGGTCGCATCTGCTTTTTTGTGTCAAATTCATAAATGTGCTGCACGCCCTTAGGAAATCTGGTAGGTTTTTCACAGGACAAAACTAAAACCCGAACAACCCACCATCTTGCCAATGGCTGGTTTTTAGAATGGAGAACTCATCAAAAAATTACTCTTTGCTTAATAAATCTGTCGGTTGTGGTGGGTCTTAAAAGACAAACCCATGACACACCCACAGTGGGTTTTTGGACAAAAATGATGGGTTTGTCGGGGTTTTAGAAAAATTGTGTTGCACACCATCAGTAAATATGTAGGAACACTAAACCAACTAGAAAAATGGACAAAAACTCAACAATTTTCTGACGGGAACACGTTAGTAAATCAGCCCCAGTATCTGTAGCTGTCACCTCACTGGGAAATATACTGAGAAATTGAGCTACACTAAGAGAAGCAACTACAATGCATTAACAAAACCTACTACTCACTTGCCTGATCCCCCACTGCTGCTGTTCTGGCAATGATTGGTCCCTGCCGATCTGTACTTTTCTCCAATCACTGGCTGAGCTGGGTTACTACTACTGCTCCTTCCAATGATTGGCTGAGTGGACATCTCATGTTTGTTGATGTCACCAGGAAGCACTGATCTGGGAAAACGGGGCCGGGAACCATCAGAACAGCAGCAGTGTGGGGTCTGCTATTGCTTATTTTTTATTCTTTAATTCAAGCTAAAAAAATTAAGTGCTGGAAAACCCCTTAAAGGCACTATATCTTTATACGACTTTAGAATCGTCCCCACAGTTTAGAGGTAATAACTGTAAGTCCAAGAATAAAGGATAACCTGTGACGCATATAAGGGAAGGGATCGTCTGAACAGGAGATACCCTTTAAATCGTGTTTATATACTGCATTTAATAATTGTGCTTTGATGACTTTTTTCCACGTCAACTTGAAGACCACACAATGGAGACGTAACGTGAGGGGCAGACGACTAACATTGTGGCCTTTATTCTTTGTTTATATGGTAATCTCTCCAGCTAAATCCTGCAGGAATGGAAACCTCCGGCATCGCTCGGAACCCACTATTTTCATCAGAGCTGAAATTCCTCCGACACAGAGACAAGTGACAGACGATTTTACCATGCAGAATGCTCCGAAGCAACAGAAGAAGCTCTTTATCAGCGTGGCCCCGAGCTCATGTACACCAATACCAAATTCCAAGTCCTGCCTCGCTCAAAGCCGTGTGTTGTTCTCTCATCTGATGGATAAAAGGAATTTGGAAGTTTGATACTGTCCCTGGAGATGTTAGTGAAACCCACTCCTACACTCTACAAGACGCCCTATGTCACTTTCCAGGCTCATCTCTATAATGTCCTTTTATTCGGCCCCTTGTTTGTCAAAGCTCCGTTTCTTTTCATTCATAAATTCAAATATTTTCCGCACAATACAAGGTCTCAGTCATTTCACCGATGATGTCACATATTCTGCTTACATTAGGGACCCCAGACGCTTCTATGGGAGTAAACTCATCACTCTGCCTTGCAGAAATGTATACTTTTATAAATAGTCGCCTGTCCCTTTAAATGATGATATTGCTTCACAATCGGTACAAAGAAAATTTTATATATACATATATCAGCCTCTTTGATATGTTGCTGCCCATGGTGAGACTAACAATTCCTTCCATACTTGTTAATATCTATTTAGTCTCCTTCGCCCAGTTCTCAGCTGCTGCTTTCTTCTGAAGACACAAAAACCTGTGTGTGAGCTATTCTCTCTGTCCCCCCCTCCTCCCCCTCCCTTCTAAGACTGCTGATGTAAACAAGTCCCTGGCAGGCTGTATCTGCAACTTTGTAGCTTCTTTGTAATGCTGAGAGGGATAACCATGAGCAACTTGACTTCAAAATAACCCTCACAGCATTACGAAGAAGCTACAAAGTGGCAGATAAAGCCAGCCATGGACTTGTTGATCAGCTGTCTCAGAAAGGAGAAGCTCACACACAGATTTTTGTGTCTTCAGCAGAAAGCAGCAGCTGAGGACTGGGGGAAGGAGACTGAATAGACAATAACAAGTATGGAAGGAATTGTTAGTCTCACCATGTGTTTGTTATTGCAGCTCAGCTCCATTGAAGAGTGTGGTTATAATACCACACATAACCTAAGGATAGTGGGCGGGGGTTTAGACATCGGGATGGGGCCAGCGGACCACAGTATGTAGTAGCCTTGGTGTTTTGGAGGCTGGGAGATACAGGTCTGTGGGATGCTGATCAGGAGGGTTACTAGCACAGAGATTTGTTGGGAACAACAAATAACAAAAGCTATATTTATATAAAAAAACAGGGAATAAGGCCCCGTTCCCACTGAGCAAAAGTAGCGGAACTCCGCGACGGAATTGTCCGCCGCGGAATGCCGTTAGCCTCCCGCTCATAACGGGAGTCTATAGGAGGTGCGCGCTCCTGCTCTGTATGCGCTGAAGAATGAACATGTTCATTCTTCAGCGCGTACAGAGCAGGAGCGCGCGCCTCCCATAGACTCCCATTATGAGCGGGAGGCTAACGGCATTCCGCGGCGGACAATTCCGTCGCGGAATTCCGCTACTTTTGCTCAGTGAAAACGGGGCCTAAGATTTAAAGGAGAACCCAAGTGGGGAAAAAATTACTGACACAGGTGGGCTTTAGGGACTGCAGGACTGCTCAAGCCCTGGTCTTGACTCAGTTACATAGGGAAGATAACCAAGTGTGATGTCTATTCTAATGATAAGATGCATTATACAGAGACCAGGAGACTGTATGAGGTAGTTTTGGGTGTACAAAGATAGAATCCTTGAAAAAAATAGAATAATTTGCCTGTAAAACTTAAAGCGATACTCCAGCGAATTTTTTTTTTTCTTTCAGATCAACTGAAAAGTTCAGAAAGTGTCAGAAAGTTATACACAAATTTTAATTTGCTTCTATTTAAAAATCTCCAGTCTTCCAGTACTTATCAGCTGCTGTGTGCCCTGCATACAGCAGCTGACACAGTGCTCTCTGCTGCCACCTCTGTCCATGTCAGGAACTGTCCAAAGTTTTCTATGGGGATTTGCTGCTTCTCTAGACAGTTCCTGACATGGACAGAGGTGGCAGCAGAGAGCACTGTGTCAGACTGGAGAGAATATACCACTTCCTGCAGGACATACAGCAGCTGATATGTACAGGAGGACTTGACATTTTTTAATTAAAGTAAATTACAAATATCTTGCATTTTCTGGCACCCTTTGATTGGAAAGAATTTTTTGAGGACTACCCCTTTAATTCTTACGGAGTGTCATCTTTTGTTTCAAAATACATCATCTTCTTCCTGTCATATAACATCCTATAGAACATAACATACAACATACAGTACAAGAGAACAATAGCTGAGTAACATCCTCTACCCTAAGTGCTTTTAATGGTTAGATACATGCTACAGGATCCACACAGCCATAAGAAGTCTACTATAGAAGTCTATGGGGCAACACCGCATCTTATACAGAAGGGAAGACTTTTTGGTTTCGTACAGAATTCAGAAATAATAAAACAATAGTATGACATTGAACTCTTCTGCAGATTACAGTTGATCGCTGGGGGTCACAACAGGAGGGTATTTTTTTAGATAAGTTTATTGGACCTATGTAATGCTTCATCTCTCCTGCGGAGGCACTGCAGGGAAGCTGAACACTTCTACCACTGATTACAGCCAATCACCGGGGCGGTCACAACAGGTGGGAACTTCATGATAGGTTTATTGGAGCTATGTAATGCTTCATCTCTCCTGCGGAGGTGCTGCAGGGAAGCTAAACACTTCTACCACTGATTACAGCCAATCACCGGGGCGGTCACAACAGGTGGGAACTTACGGTCATGAGATCCTTCTAACAAATAGGGATTTTCTTTCTTTTTTCATATGTCCCGTGCAAACTTTTTGGAATTTTTTTGTGGCTATCCTGATAATTCTGTCGATCATTTTTCCACTTTTTACGTTGCGTTAAAGAATACAGGTCTGATAACATTGAAGAATTGAGGTGAGCGAAGGGTTAACGGCATCTCTGGACTAATCTCGCTCTCGCACCGGTTCCCTCTTTTGTTCTCAGCGTGTCAGCTCCGAACCATTGTCAGGATCTGCCGCTTCTCTTTACCTTCCTGCTTCACTGAAATACAGAAGTTTTTCGAGAGCTCCCAGGCTGCCTCCTGTAATGGAGGAAAAATCCCCCCCCCTCCCTTTACACGTTACCATAAAGTCTTGGGATTTGTAGTGCCCCCTCTGTCACCAGTCACATGTTTTTCTCCTGAATTCTGCGACTTGCAGCCTAAAATGTGACTTTATTTGGCGGCAGCTGAGCGTTCTTCAGCCGGACGTTCTTTCCTGGCTGGGTAGATAATAAATTGTGGCTTTGAGCGTGCTAATAGCACTCCCATATATTTGTATTAATGCTTCCTGCTTTATTAAGCTGGGCCGAGTCCAGGCTGCATGTATTACAAGCTTTCCCGCTGCAGAATATGGCTTCCTCTAGGCTGGGATCCAGTTGTAACTGGCAGCTAATACTTCACACATTTACAAATCCGTATCTCCTCCCAACAAGCCGAGCACCAGAGGAGGAAGATGTTGATTAAGGTCAGCAGATGTCTGAGCATTTACAGGGGCTTAAAGCACATTTCCTATATGACAAAAGATTCCTAATACCGCTGTAATGAGTCGTTTTTACAAGGAGAAAATAAGCAAAAAAAGTTTTGCTGCCAGTGTATTAAATGGTGCACTAAACGTAACATCCACCTCCAACTCCTAAGGGTCCATAAACAAGGATGCATAGCCATCCCGATCACATGCCAAGCTGCCTCCCAACAGCATAAAAAAATTCTGAAAAAAAAAAAAGTTTATTCCACCAATATAAAAATTAGATTCAATGTTGAAGGGAACAAAATTGGATGTTTTTGGCTCCTTTTTGGATGTGGTCACTCCTGTCTATTGTGTTATTAGTCTGTGTGGATTCCTAGTCCTTGTGACTCTGTGTCTCATACAGCACCCGATCGTGCTGGGGACCTCTCCATTTATTTTCCTGTTCAGTGGTAGTTAGATGTCGTAAAAGGATTAAGACCAGGGCCTGAAGAAGAGCCCTCACTTCTGTTTATGTCTCCAACCTATGTCTAGGATATAAGATTTTAAAGGAGAAGTTCCATGAAGATGCCATGGTGATTCCATGGTGATTGCCAGCTCAGCAAGTCAGTTACTGGAGTGCGGGCAATCACTCAGTCGGGGTCGTGATGTTGGAACTAACAGAGCTGTAGGACCCTGGTTACCGTGAATGGGACCCCAGGGTGCTACGAGGCTTGAGGAGGGGTGAGTTTACGTGTTTATTATCCCCCCCTACCCATTTTATTCTTAGTTAGATTCCTCCTTTGATGCATACCTGGCTAAAGAGGCTGCTTCGAGGCTAGAGGCATGGAATGGGCCATGTAGAGGCCACCATAGAGGGTCAATGTCCTGTTAATGGCCTATGGACCTGGAATGTCTCATTCTGGTAACTTGGTAATTGTGATTTTTTGAAGCCCTTGTTGAATCCTGCAACCCCGATATATGATATATGTGTAATAGAGCAAGCGATCAGCCGATAAACAAGCAAAAGTTTCTACATTGTCTGATCAGGCCGATCTGTCCTGCTGAGAGACCATCAGCTGTAAGCGGCACATCTCCCCGTGTAATAGGACGACGCGGGACGCTGAGTGCAGGAAAGGGCGGCACAAATGCTCAGTAGTCACAACTGATCAATGGATAATGCAAGGCTTAGTAAATAATCATCGCTTACAGCTTTCGCTGGGGGTCAAGACAGGTGGAAACATTGTGATAAGTTTATTGGCGCTATGTAGTGCTTCATTTGTCCAGCTGAGGCGCTGCAAGGAAACTGAACACTTCTACCAAAGATTACAGCCATTCACTAGGGGGGGGGGGGTTGTCACAACAGTTGGAAACTTTATGATAAGTTTATGGTCATGAGATCCTTCTTTTTTGTATGTCCGGTGTGAACTTTTTGGATTTTTTTGTGTGGATATCCTGAGAATTCTGATCAAAGGATGATGAAAGGGTTAGTAAATAATCATCGCTTACAGACTGACCTGGGCTGTCTAATACAGACCTAACTCTATGCACCTATCAAGCTTTTGTCTGTCCAACCAGGGGAACAGTAACCATAAAGCTGGCCATGCACGCTAGATATGTGTCGACTGCCCAACCATATAACGTGTATGGCAGCTTCCCAACTCTTTCCTGATGGTAAATGCTGGGGCACGAAGAATCAGATATAAATTTCAATTGCCGAACCTTTTGTTTTTTGGAAGTAGTAACCTCCTCCCCTCTTCTCATTAAGACCACACCAGTACTATATAGAGAAATGGGGGGGGGGGGGAAGGTTTTTCCATAAGGTCTCCAGAAGTATTAGGCTGGGATTCTGATACCAACCCAATGTTTAGGTTTCTCTTTTATATTGTTTTTGTGTTTGTTTCTTTTTAATATTAACATTTTCTCACAATTCAGCTTTATAAAATTTGCTCATGGGAATCGGGGGGGATGGGGTGGTGGGGGGACAAGGATTAGTAGGTTATTAGATGGAAGAGTAAAGGAGTTGAATGAAGTCTTTGCTGTTATCCACCATTAATCACAGTAATGATGCTTTCCCCAATTAGGACTATATTGACTTTCTCACTGATCTCTAAGTGTTACGCGCCTCTTCCTCCATTTACATCTGGTGGTGAAATTTGTAAAATTGTGGCTGACACATGCCACGGTGCTCCATGCTGTCATCTCTCTTCTAGGGACATCACATACACATCGGGTCCATGTGCTCTCAGGAGTTATTTCTGGAAATGTTGAATCTCGTAACAGCAATAAAAGGAAAATATCTCCGTAGCCAAAATAAATGTCTCTTTGGAACCTGTTTAAAAAGCCCTGGAATATTTGTGTAAGTCTGAAATTCCAAACCCCGTAGATGAACAACTCAGTTGTTGATAGATACTGCAAAGACAGATAGATCCAGCGAGATAGGGGAGTCCGAGAAAGCCGACGCGCAAACCCCAAAAAGGGGAAGGTCAGAGAATAAGGACTGCTAATAAGGCTGCAGAAACTGGCCGAGATGACGGCTGATGTTCTCAAGGATTTTCTTGACGTTACTTTTCTATCTGTAAAAAATGTAAAACACACAACAGATTCTGTTCTATTAGATATAAATATATCCAATAGAGATGAGCAAACGTTTAAAAACTTTAGCTCAGCAGGTTCGCAGTACTTTAACTTAAATTCAGATTTGTCCGAACAGAACCTTAAATGAACCGTACTAAAACAGCAAAACAATCACAGGCGTTTAGCTCTTTTAAAGCGGTTAAAAAATTTGCTCATCTATACTTACCTGTCTGCACTCCCCGGTGTCGTTCTCTGGTGTCCAGCGGCCCCCACAGTCACCAAAATCCTGTTCTGCCATCACTGACTGAAGTGGGACAGCACTGTAGCTAGTAATTGGCTGAGCAGGCTGTAGTAACAGCGGGAGCAGGCGGGAGTAACAGCCCGCTGAGCCAATCACTCGCCGTCCTATCTCTGTCAGTGATTGGCTCAAAGGGCTGGAGGCGGCTAAAGACAACGAAGACCCAGAGGAGGACATTGGGGGAATGCAGACAGGTGAGATAGATTGGAAAGATAGAAGATAGATAGATAGATAGGAGATAGATAGATAGATAGATAGATAGATAGATAGATAGATAGATATGGATAAACCAGCAACACTCTATTCTTTGTGAAGAAATTAACGTGTATTTATTCCATAAACAAAGTTGCAACATTTCAACCTTTCTTAAGCTAGAGAGGCAGTTGAAACGTTGCAACTCTGTTCATGGAAAAAAAATCACATTCATTTTTTCACAAAGAATAGAATGCTGCTGGTTTATTTGTATATAGCTTAGGTCAATACCCGCTGGCACCGTGAAACTATAAAGATGTGCGTTTTTTATCCGGAACTAGATAGATAGATAGGATAGATAGGAGATAAACAGATAGATAAATAGATAGATAGATAAATGATAAAAGACTAGATTGCTAAAGAGCAAACTGATAAAACAAAAAACAACTGCATAGAATTAGTTACAATGTGATGGACAGGAGACTTTCCAGGATTTTTAATTATTCTTAGTTTTTATTCTTTGGGGAGATTTCCTGTAAATTTCCTAAAATTTCATGAAAATCACAAAAAAAAGCTAAAAGAGTGATCAGGCCGTCACCCCAAGCAGGAATTCAGGAAAGTGATGCCAAAACCCAGTAACACAGTGAACGCGCGGAGGACATTCACGAGAGAAACTGATTTATTTCCAAAACAAGAAAATGAAAATGTGGAAAATTACCAAATAAAAACAAAAAAATTTTCAGAATTTTTTTCGGAATGTTTTCCGCAGTGTAAGGCGCACGCTGACATGTGGGATTTTTTCCCCTCCTGTCTCTCCATGTATATAAATAGCAGGACATGTCAGTATGTCCGCCGGTAACAACAACAGGGTTGCCTTCCCTACAACGAGCCGTGACATCTTGTACTGTAACAGTGGAACGATTGTTGCAAGAGTAATCTGGTTTTCATTAAAGGGAAGTGATGGGTCCAATTTCTCTACAGGACTGCTTGCAAGCATCTCCTCTGCTTGTGCTATGTGTTGGCAGCTAAGTGATGTGGCAGAGAGGTCCTTACAATCCTTAACTACACATGCATTTGCTAGGTTAACCCCTTAACCTCTGACTTTGCCCGGGCTAGCAATAATTCCTGCCTTAAGGTAATCATGGGCCCATATGGGATCTATAGTCAGAGGTCGCCATAAGACGTAAAGGGTTAAATCAATCTGGATTGGAAGCGGGCTGGAACACTTTTTTTTTTTTTTATTTGCACAATGCTTTAATGCAAGGCTTACTATCACAGCGAGGGGTCACACTGAAATTCCAGAACAGCAAAAGGAAATTATAGATAGAGTATCACCGGCAAAACTGATTGGAGGCGGCAATTGGGGGGTGGGGGGGGGGGTAATGTTATAAGTACCCATGAGGTTCAAAGGTGACTTGTGCTTAAGCGTGCTCGATTCATAAGAATAACATGGTAAAGCGGGGGGGACCATCCATGTCAGCTGCAGGAGGCCCATTGTTAAAGACATAGGTGAGCCGCTTAATATGGATGAGATGCTAAAGCAGATTAGAAGAAAGTGAATCTTTAAGTGGCGCTTGATCACTTGGAAAATCACAGTAATGCTCTTCTAAGAAGCCAAATGTACTGTCGAAAGATTGTATTACGCAGTGTGACATCAGTGCCGGCTACATGCATGACTACCTGATAGACCTCCAATACCGTACAGTAATTACAGTCATTATGGAGCATGCCTGTCAGGATCCGACTCTACTCCATTGTATTGGAGGCGGCATTGTTATGGGAGGCGTACACACCTAGCGCGGAGAGAGTGAGATCAAGCCAACAAGGGTTTGGTAATTCTCATATTTGGTTTATTAAAAGGAACATGAATGGTTGATTTTCTCCGGACAGGTTGGTGGACGTCCATATGATTCTCTGGGTTCACCTGTTGATGGATGAGAAGTCTGAGTGAAGGGTCAGTTCTTGGTGGTGAAGGCTAGCCCATCTGGTCAATACTTTTGTTTTAATGCATATTACTTAAAAACTTTCTGCTGTATATAATAGAAGGGAGTCAGATTACACGGGATGTGGCAGCTTGTTGTGTATGGGGCCCCGGAGGCCGGTCAGAGCCCATATGACTGCCATGTTTACAATGGGCATCAGGACTGGTGAATTGAACAATGTAAGATGGTGCCTGTTCTGATGGGTCACGTTCTCCATCATGTGGACGTCCGGGTGCGTGTGTGTTACTTAACTGGGGAGGAGATGACACCAGGCTGCACTATAGGAAGAAGACAAGGTGGCGGGGGCAGTGTGATGGCCAATGTTCTGCTGCAGACCTTATGTCCTGGCATCATGTGGATGTTACTGTGACACCGGCCACCTACCTAAGTATTATAACATTATACACACCAAGTCCCCCCTTAATGGCAGTGGGACCCCCTAATGGCAGCGGTCATCAGGAGAATGCCCCGGGGTCTGCATTGCAGACATTGTTCAGGGATGAGGAACATGACAAAGAGATCAAGATCATGATCATGACTCCTCCAGATTCTCCAGATCTCAATCCAATCGATCATTTGTGGATGTGGTAGGGAAACGAGACCCATCCATGGAGGCCACACCGCACAATTTGTAGGACCTAAAGGATCTTATGCCAAAAACCATAGGACAACTCAGGTCTTGTGGAGTCCAGACCTTTAATGGTCAGAGATGTCTTAATATCACAAGAGCAACCAACACAGTACTAGGCTTGTGGGTTTATTTTTATGACTGATTGGTTTATATTTATGATGTCTTCTATGGAAACAACCTTCATGGATACTTAATACACAGCACATTAATCCCAACAGTCACCATTAGTCATAAGCAAGCCTGCCGAATGATCTGGTTCTTTCAAACCCGAAGCCATGGAATTTGACTCCTGGTGGCTGGAGAAGTTGGATGCAGCCCTAGGGAGTCCTGGAAAACATGGATACAATCTATGGCCTATGGCTATATCCATGTTTTTATGGATAGGGCGGCATTTATTTTTTCCAGGAAGCGGGAGTCAAATGCTGTGCATTAGGGTTCAGACAAACCCTAGTGTTTGGCAGGTTCGCTCGTCACTTGTAACCACCATTTAAATAAAAGAAATGCTACATCCATAGTGAGAATAAAAATAAAAAAAAAAATTACAAAAGTATAAACAGGGTAGTCATGAATATAAGGGGTCAGACCTTGGTGGACGAATGACAATGTGCAGCAACTATGAAGCATGTAATCTTAAAGCAACCCCTTACATAGGGTACTACTATCCTGAAAAATGCAAAGTATAAGTCACAGCTACAGGATGGTTATTTACTTATCTGAATTGGTTAATAGGACATGACTATGAGTACCATCAAAAGCGGAATAATGTTGGATGACCACCTTAATTTCCATATCAATGAGAACAGGGCCATCTAACGTTTCGCTAATGGCCCAAACCTTTGCATCCCCGGGAGATCTAACAGGGTCTAACAGCCTCTTCCTCCTTCTCCCCAGTCTCAGTCTATATGGGTAAGCAGGATACTTGAGGGGGAGTAATATAGTTGTCCTCCAGCACTGTTAGGTGTGGTCAATGTTATTTGCGGTGAGACCATCAACTTCTATCTGAGGGCAACTTCATAGGACCTCGTGTCCTCCATTACTATTGGTCACAGTCTCGTTCAATGTTAAATGTATTTCTCTCATCCCTGAAAATAAAAAAAAATTAAAAACTCCAACAAAATGAATGACTTATGTTGCCAAAAAAATGTCTCCGAATGCGGAAAAGAAGGAATTTATTCTCGATGGGCCACCCAGCTTATCAAACAAGACCAATTTGTATGTCTATATCCCGCTCGGTTTTCCTCGACACAGTCTTTTCTTGTACAGAATTCTCTGCGCCCATTAATTTTTTTTTTTTTTTGCAAATATCCTATGAGTTGAATTATGAAGGACATCCATTTTCTTCCCTGGTGTTTACATTACCTACACTGAATCGACTGTCTAAGAAAACAAAATACCCAAGGAATGCCGACTCTTTTTCTTACGGTTTCTGCTAGAATCACTCACTTTTTTTTTTACAAATGGGATATTTTAGCTCAGAGCATTAACTTCATCGTTAGAAAGAGGAATTCATTCGGGAGTTATCATTTAACTGACTGATTGACATAGCCAAGAACAGAATGGAGAAATGAAAACAGCCATAGAGTCAGCAGTATAAGAGGTCAGGGCCTAGGGAATTCTAGTATTCAGACCTAGTAATTTCACCTCGCTGTGGTTTATCTCTGTGAGCTGGATCATTTATCCTCCTCATGGCAAGACAAAGGGAAATCTTGGCAAATGGACCAGGACAAAAGCAGACATTTTGTAACTGTTGAATGCTTGCATATCTGCAGATTGCTCTGCGGGCGGTTCTCTGTCACGGAGCGCGGGACGTACATTGTCGCTCATGAGTGAACAAGGTGGCACAAATTACTTTGGAGTTTATGATAAAAAAAAATCAAAAAGGACCAAAAAGTTTTTGGCCAGAAATGTAACTTTGTCATGGATGACCGGTGATGGAAAAAAATGAAATACATTTTCCTAGTCCATTGGATTGGACCATTTGATGCTCATCTAGATTTTAATTCTTTATTATATTTATATACCATCATTGTTATCCTTGTTTGTATATTGATTAAATAATATGAGATGAGATGAAGTAAAAATGGATTTGTCAGTCAACCGTTTCTTCCAATGATAACACCTATCATTATATGCAGTTCTATTAAATCAGGATTCAGAACATGAGCCCATATAAATTTACATTGGCATTGTCCTGGTTAGAGGCAAATCCGTTGGACGTGAACCAAACCTTGTTCTAAATGTCTCCAAAATTTCTGCCAATTCAAAAAGTTGGAAGTTAGTTTGGAATGAATCTCTCAAAACTGAGCACAGGACTATTAGCCTACCCTACCGCACATCTCCTGCCTTGGCTGTCATGTTCCATACTGTACTACTACTATTACCACCACTAATACTACTACCACTACTATGACCACCACTACTACTACTACTACTACTACTATTACCACCACTACTACTACATGTTTTTGTAGCGCTGGATAACCCCTTTAAAGTCACCCACTCTTGTCTCCCATCCAATAACCCCTTTAATCTCTGTGTTCTTGAAATAAAGATGGATGGTCTAAACTACAAACTAGGTTGAGTGCCATTCATTTACTCTTTTTGAAACGCTGTGATATTACTTGTGGCATTCAGAATAGAGCTCCACCAGGGTCTGGTTTGTTCAGCACTACCTGTATCCAAGAGTGGAGAGCTAGGCAGTGCCATTGTCTATTTTCTCTTTCTATCTACTACTATTACCACCACTACTACTATTACTACTACCTCTACTACTACTACTACTACCTCTACTTCTACCTCTACTACTACCTCTACTACTACCTCTACTATTATTACTACTACTACTATCACCACCACTACTACTATTACCACCACTACTACTATTACCACCACTACTACTACTACTACTACCTCTACTATTATTACTACTACTAATACTACTACTACTATCACCACCACTACTACTGCCACCACTAATACAACAACAACCACTACCACCACTATGCTACTACTATGACCAAATCGAATCTGACTGCTGATACTAACTAATCAGACCCCAGAAAATCACTCATCTCTAGACCTGGCAGAGGTCCAGGTTGACCAGTGTAGACTATGGGGCAGATTTATCTAGCTTGCGACGGTGGCATACACCCGCGGACTGATGGGTGGGCAGGGGGCGCAGCAAGGTGGAGAAGCGACGTGGACTCCTCTGCCGCCTAATTTGTCAAGGTTTAAAGACTTAAACCTTCTCAGGAGCAGGTGTAGATTTTGTTCAATCTGCAACAGGCGCAGTCTGTCCCGGTAAATTGAGAAGAGGTGCGTGATGGTGTTCCTAGTATTCACCAATGTAGTTGGAATTACTCTTTTTTGATGGGATTGTTTTGAAAATAAATAAACATATAAAATAAATAAACCTAATAAATAAATAAATAAATAAAGTAATAAAGGATTTCAGCTTGTTGGCCGTGGTTGACAGGAAGCTCTCTGGAGAATCTTAGGAGACACCTCGCTGTCCACACTTTGAAAGTCAAGTACTTCCAGATAAGTCGGTATCAGCATATAAACTACACTCTGCAAAGGTGTCTTGTAATATATCTGCTCGAATGCTTCTCTTCAACTTCAAGTTCAGAAGCTAAATGTATCACTTCAGCAATGACATTACCCTCCCAGCCCGGCGGCCTCTTTACCGTTTTTAGTAGTCCAAAAGACGACACCGGTTGTTGTGGGTTATTAGATGTCAGACTGTCCTTGATTCATGACGGACGTGGGAGATAAAAACAGGAAAGAATAAAGTTCATAATACAAACGTGTACACCAGGCATCGGTTTTATCCGGAATATTCCTTTATGGGGGTGTCCCATCAAGAGACTTCCAGTCTATAAGCCTTTTAAGGAGGTCTTCAATAGGGCGCCCCTTCTAAATGCTCTGGTGGACTCTTTGGAATGGTGGACACTTTTGAAAGGTTGACATGGAGCACTATGGGTGAGATGTATGGCCAACCATAACTTACCCTAGTGATGATCCTTTCAAAGTAATATCCCTGTAATTACGGAGCTCCCACTCTTACCACCAATAGTGGTCCTAATGTACAAGTTTAGGTCTCCAATTTTTCATAGGTGCGATGCAGTTGAGATCTTCCAAAGGTTCTGTATGGAGCAAAGGACAGTCATAGAGAGCAAGGGACCAACAGTTTATAGGATTTTCCTATAGGATTTTCCATAGGTCTCAAGTTCCAGGTCAGGACTGGTATCTGTGGTGGGTGTCATGGGTGGAAATGTCTCTGGTGGCAGTTCCACCAATACAGGAATCAAAGAACCCTCTAGACTAGGTATGGGGAACCTTAGGCCACCAGCTGTTGAAAAACTACAACCTTTGACCCTCCACCAGCTGGAGGGTCAAAGGTTCCCCATCCCCGTTCTAGACAGAGTACATAAGGGACATCTCTTTGACGGAGCTTGGAGTAATGTTGTAGCCCCAATCATTTCAGTGAGAAGACTCAGAGATCTCTAAGCAAAATCCAATGGGGCAAGTGGAATGCATGATGAGCCCCAGGACTCCCGACCCCCAAATTCCCCATCATGTGACGTATATCTGTATAAAAGAAACATGGTATACAGCAGAATGTTATTACACGTAGACCTCCTGGCTTGCCGTATATGTTCTTCTTACCAGGCATTAAACTTCCCGCTTCATTATGTCTTGAGACAAAGACCCAGCAGAGCCCTCGGCCACTAAGCCGCTCTTTATTTTCAAACACTTTTGAGTTTTATCCTTAAAGCCTATAGTGAAATAAGAAGTCTGCTTCACGAGTATTAAATGGGGTTACCGAGCCACATGTTTGTAACAGGCATCAAACATGGTTATTCCCCAGCAATTTATCACCACAATGAAAATGTTCGAGGAGGAGCGGAGCCTGTTGTGTCTGCTGCCAAAAACCCACGCTGTGGATTTACACATTTGCCATTTCAAATAAAATCATCAGACTGACAAACGGCACTTGTGTCAATCGGCCGCGCATACACTTCTTCATTTAGTTTGGCTTATTGGAGGTTCAGGGCTCCAAGCTTCTTATTAGTTTAATGTTCCTGTCTAGTTTAGTGGAAAGCTACACACACACACACAGACACACATGCCATACATGCATCTACATACCATACATACATGCAAACATACTGTATTTATATACAAAAACACACACATAGTACATACACACTCAGACTGGGTTCACACTACGTATATTTCAGTCAGTATTGCAACCAAAACCAGGAGTGGATTAAAAACACAGAAAGGATCTGTTCACACAATGGTGAAATTGAGTGGATGGCCGCCATTTAATGGCAAATATTTGCTGTTATTTTAAAACAACGGCTGTTATATTGAAATAATGGCCGTTATTTACTGTTATATGGCGGCCATCCACTCAATTTCAACATTGTGTGAACAGAGCCTTTCTGTGTTTTTAATCCACTCCTGGTTTTGGTTGCAATATGAGGACCACAATACTGACTGAAATATACGTAGTGTGAACCCAGTCTGATCATACTGTACACACACACTGTATACACACACATACACTGTATACACACACATACACTGTAAACACACACACGCACTCATACTGTACACACACACACACACACAAACTGTACACATACACTGTACACTCTCACATACACTGTACACTCTCACATACACTGTACACACACGCCCATACTGTACACACACACACACACACACTGTACATACATGCAAACACACACACAAACACAAAAACACACACATAGTACACAGACATACACATGCCATACATGCATCTACATACCGTATATAGATACATGTAAACACACTGCATTTGTGCACAAAAACATACGCATAGTACATGCACACCCATACTATACACACATACACTGTACACACACACTTACACACTATATGTACATACATACATGCAAACACACTATGTATATACAAAAACACACAGTATATGCACACACACTGTACATACATAGATACTCACATACTGTACACACATATACTGTACACACACATACTTTACATAAATACATACACTGTATGGATATACAAAACACACACACATAGTACATGTACACACACACACTGTACATACATGCATATATACACATACTACATGCACATATATACTGTACATACACACATTATGTACACAAATGGATATATACACATAGTACATGCACATATATACTGTACATACACACATACTGTACACATATACACATAGTGCATGCACATATATACTATACATATACATTCATACTATACACACACATATACTGTACACACATGCACATAGTACATGCACATATATACTGTACATACACACATACTATACAAACACACATGCTGTACATGCACACACATACATATAGTACATGCACATGGATACTGTACATACACACACATACTGTACACACATGCACATATACACATAGGGCCACATTTATCATCCGGCGGACGGATGATTTTTGGCGGAAAGTGCCGATTTGCGTATTATTTTATACGCAAATGGCCGATTTGCGAATAAAATAATCGCAAATCGGCACTTTCCGCCGAGTACGCCAGGGGGCGGAAAGGGGGTGGAAAGTAGGCGGGAAGTGGGCGGAACGGAGGGCGCGGACTCAGAGTCCGCGCGATTTATCATCCGTTCCGCCCAAATCTACGCCGAAAACCTACTCCAGTCCTCAGCTGGCGTAGGTTTTCGGCGGTGCGCACCGGCGCGCACAGGATTTATGTACAGGCAGTCCGCCTCTACATAAATCCCCGTACCGCCGGAGCTGCGGGGGCATTTTTAAGTCCGGCGTAAAAAACGCCGGACTTAATAAATGCCTCCCATAGTACATGCACATATATTCTGTACATACACACACTGTATGCGTGCACGCGCACACACACGCACACACCATACAAGCATATACATACTGTAATACATGCATATACCGTACATACTTACATACAAAGTTTTTAGAATAATCACTTCTTATCTCTTAAATCTCTTAAATAATCACTTCTTAACTTAAAAAAATTTCTTATAAATTTGAAGGGCGGTGTGGATCTGACTGCCCAGACCAATACAGATCACCATTTTCTCCCATTCCTATGTTTTGTCCAAAAAAAGCTTCTGAACTAATTCCCCTTTAAATATGTTCTGTGAGGAAACAGACAAGGGCTGTGGTGCAGTTGCCAGGAATCTTGGCATCCAGAACCAGGCACGTCACTGCCCTAAAGAGAAGGAAGCGGCTCTAAGAACATTTCTTCAAACTAGAGACTCTTTGAGACTAGAGAAAAAGGATCTTTTACCAGAAACAGCGCCTCCCTCGTCTGTAGGCCATGTCTGGTATTGCAGCCTCATTCAAGTAAATACTAAAGTGCAGTATTTCAGAATGGCGGTCTCTCTGGTTTAAAGCCGGATCCTCTGTATTGTGGCTTCCTGACGTAACCTGTGAACATTCCCATAGAAACCGATTGCTAAATCCAGTAGCCGCAATAAAAGTTCCTTCTGTTTGTTACACAATAAATTAATTAGGTTTCTATAATTTTGTCTCTTTTCCCAATGTTCCTGCGGGGAGAGGAGCAGATTCTGAACCGTCCTCCAGAATCACAGGAAAAAGTGCAGAGAAATGTGTCATGGAGGAAGAGTCCAGGGTGAAGGTCACCTCGTTCTTGCCAAGTAGCTGCCCCTTTCATCACCTCCGGAACACAGAGCAATTACTGATAGAGAGTCCGGCAGCCGCCGCGGGACACTCAGTATTAGGGATCCAGGAGGCTCCTTAAGGTGGAAACTAATGTGCAGGAAGAAACGTTCATCTACTTTATGGTGGATGATAACAGAATTCATGTATTTGAAGTATCGGAAAAACTGCAGAGCAAGGAAACAGGAGAGTATCTGCAGGGGTGTAGAGGGGGTGCCATACCCAGTCCGAGGGGGCCAAAGGTCCTTCAGCCACCCATGAAGACATCAGTATTATAAATGGCGGGAGAAAGGACACCCATGAAGACACCAGTATTATAAATGGCACCTGGGGGGAGGGGGGGGGGGAGACCCATGAAGACACCAGTATTATAAATGGCACGGGGGGGGGGGGGGCACCTATAAAGACACCAGTATTATAAATGGCACCTGGGGGGAGGGGGGGAGACCCATGAAGACACCAGTATTATAAATGGCACGGGGGGCACCTATAAAGACACCAGTATTATAAACGGCACCTGGGGGGAGGGGGGGAGACCCATGAAGACACCAGTATTATAAATGGCACGGGGGGGGGGGGCACCTACGAAGACACCAGTATTCTAAATGACACATGGAAGGGCACCTATGAAGACATCAGTGTTGGCCACACATTTATTATGTAGGGAGATGGGATGATTGATGTTGAGTGGACTTAAGAAAACTGTCCGGGTTCGACAACTTCTCCAAACCTGTCTGCTCATCATTTACTGTAGTTCCCAGTGTCTGGAGAAGAAGGATGCCACTCTAGGGAGTCCTGGACAACATGCATACAGCCTATGGCCTATGGTTGTATTCGTGTTTTCATGGCAATGGTTCGGGTTCGGAGAGAAGTTGGTGAACCTGGATGGTTCCCTCAAGTGTGCTCAACACTAATGATTGTTCTGCAGATCAAATTGGCTCCATCAGTTTATCAGGCTGACCTGCACGGACGTTTCCTTAAAGAGGTTGTCTGGGATAAATCAACTTCTCCCCTATCCGTATCGGACCCCTGGTTTCTTAGTTATGAATAGAGCGGTGGGTACGGCACATAACCCGCGGCTCAATTAATTCCTATGGAGGTGCCAAGTAAGCACTCTCTCCGGCACCTCCATAAGAAGTCTCTCTCTGGCATGGGGTATGTGCTGTACCCACCACTCTATTCATAACTAAGAAGCCAGGGATCCGATGTGGAGATCAACGGGGAATACGGAGGTCAGACCACCTCCCCTGCGATCTCTTACTTTTCCCCTAAGTTAATTTTTCCTGAAAACATCTTAAAACATTATTTTTCCCCCCAATAAGAAAAAGATCTTGAATCTCCCCCGTAGTTTTACAGATACTGATCTCAACACACCATCGAAGTAATGATGATGGTTCTGACACAGAAGAAGCAACGACGGCCGACCATTCCAGATAGCGACTGGCAATAATGAAGGAATCTACTATAATATAGAACAGCCACTAACCTTATAAATATCAAATAGAAGTGTAAAAGAGCCTAATGGAAATCCCAACTAAAAGAGTAGTAGGGTGGAGTTCCATTTTTAGGCTTTTCAGTGGAGTAACCCTTTAATACATAAACACTACAGAGATGTGTCGCGAAGGGTTAAACAGGAATCCGCAGTCCGTTCCCACCGGGATTTGCTCCTCTCATTTACTGGAGAGATAAAGACGAGACAATTATCTAGTAAGACACTTTAGTCAATGGCGAAGTAAATGAGCGATAAGTAATTGTTACCGGTAGCCAAATCCACTCCGAAGAACACAAATCTGCCGCTAAGTCTTTACTATTAGAGCAAACAGATACAAATAAGCTAAAAATCTATACGGCAGCTCATTCAAGACGACCGCCATGTCCAAGTCGACTGACATGAATTATCTGGTAAAATCAATGGCACTCTCCAGAGGAAGGAGGCCGCTCGCTCTCGCTGTGTGAGTCCTGGGGGAGTATTAGGCATCGTTCACACACTGAGGGTCAGGCCGTTGCCAGAACCAAAAGTGGATCCTAAGCAGAAGAGAAGTACAATGAAGCCTTTGTTCTTGGAGAAGATCACTCTGTTTTTCCCACCATGGATTTTGAGGCTGCCATACCTTTTTTTATAGCGCCGATTTTCCTAGAGAAGACCACCCCCCTAGAAGACCACCCCCTAGAAGACCGCCCCCTAAAAGACCGCCCCCCTAGAAGACCACTTCTCCGTGCAGTTTTGGACTCTTCTCAAAGGTATTTTATTGTAAAAACGTTTGCCCACCTATAGCCATTATACATCCATAGAAGTCTACAGGGGCCATACTGCACCTTCTTACGTCCTATGTTCCTACAGAAGTTTTTTCTCTCCTATTTATATAAAATCTAAAATAAATAAATAAAAATTGTTGTCATGTTGCAAAGGATTCAGCAGTGAAGAGAGTGTCTCATAGTCACCCCTAGAAACCTTGCTTGGGAATATGGTGCCTTGTCTTGGCCGCACATGCAGTCTCTACAGTCATAGAGACTACTGTGTTGCCTTTCATTCTTTGTGAGTATTCATACTAGAGAATTTCTTTAAAGGGAAACTATCGGCAGGGTTGACTAATCTAACCTGCTGATAGCTCCCTTATGTGCACGAGCGCCAAGGAGAAAGATATGTCTCTTACCTTCCTCCTCGGCCCCATTCCTGTGCAGTTAGTAGTTGAATCCATGGCCAGGAGCACCGTTAGGAGCACCGTCACACTCCCCATTGTGCTAATCCCGCCCACTCTATTGATCATCATTAGAAGGAGCGGGGCGGCTCGGCACATTGATGGTGGGGCAGTGCGCCTGATGGTGCTCCTGGTTGTATATTTAACTACTAACTGCACGGGAATGGCCCTGAGGAGAAAGGTAAGAGACATAACTTCCTCCTCGGTGTCCCGTGCGCATTACGAGGTTATCAGCGGGTTACGCCTCCCCGCATCCCCACCTATCTGACCCTGTTTGATAGACAGTCAGCTGGAAGCCGATCGCTGTTTTCACATCTTGATCTGACAATAAAAATTATATGCAGGTGGAAGACTTGATAACAGGACTCGGCTTCCACCTGACGTCAATCAAGTAAGGCCAGGGATGGGAGAAGAGGGAAGAAGGCGTCACAGTCTCAGAACCTCAGGAGCTTGGCAACGCCTCTGTAACACTTGGCATCAGACAATAAAAGCACAGACAGATATATGAAAGGTACCTCGTGTCTCCTAACAGCGTCAGCAGCTTGTAACGTGATTTGCAGCTGGCAGATTCTCTTTGTCTGGGATGGTTACAGATTTTGGGTTGACATTTTGGAGAACATTTACAAAGACCAGTGTACTCATACGACGGTCCTAAATTAGGCCCCACCTCTATCTGCCCCCAATTTTATCTAATCCTGCACTCGAGCAGGTGTAGATTTCTACCATGATGCCAGCTGTAAATCATGGTAAATGAGCATCCTCCCCACCTTGCCCCCCCCTCCCTCCGACAGGCGTACACCAGGGAGCAGGGGCGAATCTGTGCCTTCTCCCTGGCCTAGGACCCGGCCCGGTCTTCATACATGTCCCCCCTTTATGTTGTGTTGTCATGCTGAATGGCTTCTATATACTTTTTTATGCAATAATCCGGGATATCTGATAACCTGGTATCTCTCAAGAATTTTTAGTGCACCAAAATCTTTTTATTTTATTATAATCAGTTTATATATTATTATTTATATATTTAATGTATTTCACTTCTTTATTGTTTGTTTTTGATTGTTACAATTTTTTCTACATTGTAACCACCTTAAATCAAACCCTGGGCTGTTATCATCGTCCTTGTTCCATATCTGTGTCCGCTGAGGTCCTCTTCTCGGCTGCTACATGGAGACAAGGCCGGGTTTGCTCCTAATAATCTCGCAGGACAGTTAATAAGACTCTCGATGAATGATTAGAATGGATTTCTGCACTGCTAATTTCCGTAACTATCACTCTCTGAAAGACAGCTCCAGGGATTTTAGGTTCAGGGTGCCTCCGTCTCTACCACAGAACAACGGGGCTGTATTATTTGACAAAGTTCAAATTGGTGTATCCCGTTACAGTGATCTAATGTGAGATTCCTTCCAAAACTGAAGAAAATGCGGAATTATGTATGCATCCAATGTAATGTAAAGGTCATCTCTCCACCGGCAGCAGCATGAAGAATGAAATACCTGCTCTGCTTTGTTATATGACAGATGGAGATGGAAACAAAAAAAAAAACTTGCTTTGAAAATATTTTACGCAGAAAATTGAAAAATGGAAAAACACATTGGATATTGAAAAATGATAATAGGTCAGGATGGTATTTTTGGTTATATGTGAATCACAGGACATGGGGGGGGGGGTCAGCAGACCAATGAGTCTATAAAAGAATGGAATCATCACATAGGTTAGAAATCTTGATTTTATACTCAGACCACCCTACCCCGTAAGAACAGTCTCCAACCGCTGCCTTCATGTCCATTAACTTGTCGGTCAATGATGAACACATCTTGGCGCAACGGTATTAAAGGGGTACTCCAGAGAAAATGTTTTCCTTTCAAATCAACTGGTGCCAGAAAGTTATACAAGGTTATACAAATTTGTAATTTACTTCTATTAAAAAATCTCCAGTCTTCTAGTACTTATCAGTTGCTGTATGTCCTGCAGGAAGTGGTGTATTTTCTCCAGTCTGACACAGTGCTCTCTGCTGCCACCTCTGTCCATGTCAGGAACTGTCCAGAGCAGCAGCAAATCCATATAGAAAACCTCTCCTGCTCTGGACAGTTCCTGACATGGACAGAGGTGGCAGCAGAGAGCACTGTGTCAGACTGGAAACAATACACCACTTCCTGCAGGACATACAGCAGTACTGGAAGACTGGAGATTATTTGATAGAAGTAAATTACAAATTTGTATAACCTTCTGGCACCAGTTTATTTGAATGTAAAAGATTTTCACCGGAGTTCCCCTTTAAGCCAAAATACCCCTTTAAGAATGAAGGGTCTCATAGCCATTACCTTCTAGGATGGGAGCACCTCTTTACTAGAGATTAGCGCAACTTGTGCATGCTTGGGTCTGTCCAAACTTGAGCGTGCGGCATTTAATTACCAGTGGCTGAAAGAGTTGGGTGCAAACTGTATCTTCTTCAGCCACGGTAATCAAAAGCCGCACGCTCAGGTTTGCACAGACCCCAGCATGCACGAGTTGCGCTAATCTCTACTCTTTAGAAAGTGGGAACCTCTGAATACATCCCTAATTTCTGGACTCCTGAATTAGTCTGTTAGTCTATTATACACCAGGAGGTTATGTTCACACAACGTAAGTTCCGTAGTAATTGTTGAAAATCGGCAACAACGGCCATGATTACTACCGAACTTACATTGTGCTGCAGGCTGAGGGAATCCCGGCCGGAGTGTATCCACATAGTACATATAGAGAAAATTATTCTGCCGTAGCAGACGATTACCAACTTTCCCCATAGGGATAAAACGTAACTTTTATTCGAATTTAGTAAACTTGAACGGTGCTAGTGTATGTACAGTGCTATAATAAAAAATAGTTCAATTGGTGGTTGTTTGTCCGTAATGGTTATGCAGGTATACCGTACTTGTGATGATTGCTAATGATTAGGAGTAATTAGTATAAATTTGCAATCAAAATACAGTACGCTTTGACGTCCGTGGGCACCGTGCCCTGTGGGCGCTCTAGCGCGGGATTCACACGCTAGTATCGGCTACTCTGCTATTATGATTAGGTCAGTTAGGCTCACTGTACTTTGTAAGAACGACTATTTAGCACCAATGAACTATTATTAAAATTCCTGCCTTAATAGACCTGACTAGTTTCGCCAGAGCTCTCTGGCTTTCTCAAAGGTAGGCATCTGGGAGGGGGTGGAGCTAAGTGTGATATATATGCCATCTGTTCGTAAAGTCTCACCCCCGGTCAGACACTGTGAACCTATGAGGTTACTGCTTGGCATCGAGGCTTGGACGACAGAGTGATGTGTATGTGATGATTGGAGGTGGTGTCAAACGGTTCTGTTTGAAACGGGCGCCAGTGACGCTCAGGAACGCCTCTCGAGTATTTTGACATGTAGCGATATACTGCGCATGACACCGGACTTATATTATTTGCCATCTGTTTTGCTCTAGTGCGCATGACTCTGCACTCAGAACTTTTCTTGCTGGTGATATATGCGTCTTGCGCATGTCAACGTACTTAGAGAAAATTTTGGGGCTGTGGTGTTAGAGTCTGTCTTTAATGTCCATGATTCCATACTTAGATCATTTTCCGTATGTGTATTTGCGCATGTCTCCGGACTTAGAAAAATATTGTTGAAACCAAGGAGACTCCATGCGCATATTTACTGACTTGACCGCAAGGTGGAAACACTACATCGGGATCGCGTCTATGTTGGGACTCGAAAGTCCAGGGGTGAGTATTGCAATATGAAGGTATCTCTTCTTAACCTGAAATTTAGATGGAGCCATTTGAGGTGTTTGGAATTGTGTCTTTCATTGGGTATAGACATCTTTTGCTTATTGTCGGGTGACGTACCCGATGTCTGCACCGCGGATATTGCTCTTTGTACAGGAGAAATTACTTAAATAGTGGGACATTTCCTCGTAGTGGACAGAGCTATTTGTCAGATATTTGCTTCTTCATTTGGTAAGACATTTCTTGGATTTACAAGAGTATAGTCCTAATAGTTGTGTGCCCGTTCTGAACAGGTTATTATTAGTCTCACTTTTTGAGATTTCAGTAGGAAGCTGTCTGGTGAGTGAGTGAGGTACGTTATGTAAATAAAAATAAAATCTATTCGCCAAACATTATGGGTTCATCAGGTGTTGACCTAAGAATAGTGCTGTATATACTTGTTGGCTACTTTCTTTATTTTAAAGAAAAGGGGTAAACGTAAAGCCTTCATTCAGGCCGCCTGGAGATAGGGTCTTCAGTCTGTGAATCCACTTTGCTTCTTCCTGTAGTAATTTTTGATCCAGATTTCCTCTTCTGGGGCCGAGTTTGATTTGCTGGATGCCCCAGAAAGTTAGTCCTTTTGGATTTCCGCCGTGTTGTGCATTTATGTGACGAGCTATACTTGTTTCTGTCTTTGTTCGGATGTTACTCAAGTGCGATCCTATCCGATTTTTGAAGGGTTGGATAGTCTTTCCGATGTATAGTAATCCACAGGGGCATTTCGCGGCATATACTATGCCCTTGGTCTGGCAGTTGATAAACTCCCTTATCGTATATTCATGATTGTCTGATGGATTTATAAAGCTCTTGACTTTGGGCACATATTTGCAGTACGTGCAAGTACCGCATGGATAGGATCCCTTCAGATTCGATTTTAGCCAGGTACTTGGTGTGTCATCTTTTTCCACATAGTGACTGTGGACGAGGTGGTCTTTAAGATTTTTTCCCCTTCGATATGTTATTGTGGGTGTTGCAGAGATAACATCTTTTAAGTCCAGGTCCTCTTGTAGGACCGGCCAGTATTTTGTTAAAATCTGGTGGACTTCATGATGTGCCACATTGTAGGTGCCAATGCATCGAATTATTTTGGTGGTACTTTCGGTGGTAGGTCGTCCTAGGAGCTCGTCACGGTTAGTATGTTTTGCTCTGTAAAAAGCTCTATGTAAGGTTTTCTTTGGGTACCCTCTGCTGCGAAACTTCTGATATAGCGTGTCACATTCTTTAATGAAGGTCTCTTCTGTAGAACAATTCCGTCTTGCGCGCAGGTATTGTCCCACTGGTATGCCTCTCTTGAGGGGTGCTGGGTGGAAGCTTTGCCAATTTAGGAAACTCGTCGTGGCTGTTGGCTTCCTATATATATTTGTGGTGATGTTACCTCCGATGGTGAGATCTAAGAAATGAATTTGATTGTCATGTATTTCGCTTGTTGGATGCAGATTGATATCATTTGTATTGAGAATTTTGACAAAATTCTGGAAGGACGTTACATCTCCATCCCAAAGAATCAGGATGTCATCGATGTAACGTCCCCAGAAGATGATGTGGTCTGTGTGTTGTTGTAGTTCTTGTGCGAAGACGTGGGTTGCCACGTGGGTTAAATATAGGTTGGCGTACGTGGGTGCGCAGCTTGTGCCCATTGCCGTACCATTTTTTTGTAGGTAGTATTGTTTGTTAAAAATAAAAAAATTATGTGTTAGTACGAACTTGAGCAGATTGAGGACGAAATGGTTGTGGGGAATGAAAGAGGTCCCTCTTGTAGATAGAAAATGTTGAATCGCTTTTAGGCCAGTCTCGTGCCGTATGCTGGTATACAGGGCCTCCACGTCTAGGCTGGCTAATTTAACGTTTTCGGTAACCGTTACGTCCTGTAATTTGGTTACTGTGGAGGTTGTATCTTTCAGGAAGGAAGGTAGAGTCTCTACAAAGGGATAGAGTATTTGATCAATATAACGACTTATGAATTCCGTGAGATTTCCGTTGCCGGACACAATGGGGCGACCAGGGATTGGTGTTTTCTGTTTATGGATTTTAGGGAGGGAGTAAAATGTGGCTATTGTAGGTGCTGGGTTATACATAGTTTTGTATTCAGCATCTGTAATGAGTCCTTCTCCTTTTGCTTCCATCAGTAATCCCCGAAGTTCTAATTGATATCCTTTAGATGTACATATATACATACACATAGTATATGCTCCGGCCAGGATTCCTAGCGGCGCCGCAAAAAACTTACATGTCAGTTGTTGGCGGCCGCTATTCATAGTTTACGGGGCAGTAAACAAGTCATTTGCCCCGTACAGTATTCCCTTGCCCGTAGTAACGACCAGACGGATGAAACTCTCCTCGGGTCACAGGATTTATCAACAAACAGGCTGTGTTCTATAAGACAGCAGGAAAATGTCCTGTATTTCTCTAGGATTGAAGCAGCACGGAAGAAGTACAGCCCATGAAGTACAGCACATGTCACTATCCCTTCCACAGGTTCCTTATGTCGTCTATAAACCACTACAGAGACCTCCAAACAAACTACACTACATATGTTTTCACCGGGTCACACTAAGAGATATTGATTTCATGGGGTCCTACGGAGAAGACTTGTCAATGACCTCAATTTAAAAATATTCAGTCTTCCAGTACTTATGAGCTGCTGTATGTCCTGTAGGAAGTGGTGTATTCTTTCTAGTCTGACACAGTGCTCTCTGCTGCAGGAGAAGTTTTTTTATGGGGATTTGCTGCTGCTCTGGACAGTTCCTGACATGGACAGAGGTGGCAGCAGAGAGCACCGTGTCAGACTGGAGAGAATACACCACTTCCTGTAGGACATACAGCAGCTGATAAGTACTAGAAGACTGGAAATCTTTAAATGGAAGTAAATTACAAATCTATATAGCTTTCTGAAACCATCTAAATTAAAAAAAAAAATCTTTTCACCAGAGTACCCCTTTAAAGTGTACTTGACCTGATCGGTGTATTCGATAAGGTCCAATAACATGATCTAAAGGAGCTCAAATATTAGCAGATCTAGAAAAAAATATCCCAACCCTATGATGTTTTGAATAACCATACATCTAAAACGCATCAGCCCAATTGCTAAGTCGATCTGACAACTTCTATGTAATATGTTTGACCAGCTGAAAGCTGTCGCATTGTCGGATCTGTCAGCATCATGTTATAGAGCAGGAGGAGCTGAGCAGATATATATATATAGTTCTGTGGGAATTGATTCAGTATATATTGTATTTAATTTAATCTCTGCCCATTCTGGGTTTAGGAGTCCAGTGGGCGGTCCTAAACAATGATTGACAGTTATATTTTTATAACATATATGACAATAAGCAGACTCTGTCCCCTTGGGATGAATGTGAGACATTACTGAGAGCTCTGTGACCTGTGAAGAGATCATCCCACAGGGAGCTGCTATTGTCTCCTCTATCTACTGGTGTCACATGACGCTGCTATGCTGTACAGATCACTTTACTGCAGCCTCCTCCTTATCATCACAGACACAATAGGAAGTCTTTGGAAGAAAGCAGCCACGTTGTTCTAATCCTAAAAAAATACAAATAAAAAAATACTACCGATAACACATGTGCTGTTATTGTGTGAGGTTACAACCTGACTGCAATACCACATACAAACTGAGGACATGAGAGGTGCTGCACTTGGGAACTAAGTGGCCATGTTTTCTAGTCCTGGATAAATCCTCTGGCATTATGTTGATCCTATCTGAGAATTTTCTATGTTCCGGTCCTGGTAACCAGAGCAACTTAAAGGGTAACACCACCCAAAATAAAGAAATCTCCTATCAGTTTGCTCAGCACCTTCTTTTCATCACAAAGCTAAGATGTTGTCACAGCTCCACCCCCTTTACCAATAACACTAAAACACTAATATTTTTCAGGACTCCATCACAGATGACCTATCCTCAGGGTCCATTTACATAGAAAGATTATCTGACAGATTATCTGCCAAAGATTTGAAGCCAAAGCCAGGAATGGATTTGAAAAGAGGAGAAATCTCAGGCTTTCCTTTATGACTTGATCTCGGTTTATAGTCTATTTCTGTCTTTGGTTTAAAATCTTTGGCAGATAATCTGTCAGATAATCTTTCTGTGTAAATGAACCCTCAGAATCCGCCATCAATATCTGATCAATTGGAGACCGAAACCCAAGACACCTGGCATCACACACAGTTCCGTCCTACACAGTGAACAGGCAGCTCCATATATTATTTAGTGGCTGTTCTGGGTACTGGAGTTTCATTGAAGTGAATAGGAGCTGAGCTGTAGTAACCCAGATCGACCACTGCACAATGCATGGCGCTGTCTGCTTCCAGCTCTGTTTACGGTTTTGGCAAACAACTGATCATCGGAGTACCAGATAATGATCAGATCTTAAAAGGAAACTCATGCGATTTTTTTTTCTTTCTTTCAAATCAACTGGTGTCAGAAAGTGCCAGAGATTTGTAATTTAAGTCTAAAAAAATCTCCATTCTTCCAGTACTTATCAGCGGCTGTATCGCATAGACATAGATATGCCAGACATACAGCAGCTGATAAGTACTGGAAAACTTGAGATTTTTTAATAGAGAAGTAAATTAGAAATCTCAGGCACTTTCTGGTACAAGTTAATTTGGTGGAGTACCCATTTAAGGCTTTTTGACACCAGTTGATTTGAATTTTTTTTTCTGCTGGAGTTGCCCTTTAAGAATCAGCTAGCTAATAGTGAAAAAATAACAGAAAACACCTTTAAGTTGTCCTTTAATTTGGATATTTTAATACTCTCATGTCCCTGATCTGGTCTATGGGTTTCTCAGCCATTTCATTCACAAATATAATAGCGCTGTGGTCAGTTTCCATTATAGCGTAAGGAAGAGGTTACAGCTCCAGCCTCTGTGGTACTTCGGGTCCCTGGGTTTGTCATCACTTTAACCAACACCAATAACATTAAGCCATGGCGCTGGAAAGTGAGAGGATCGTCAGCGCTGATATATTGTCCAAGTTTCTGTCAGTTTGGAATGTAATTAGTGGAAATTAAGCTGAATTCTGTAAAGGGGAGGTCAGCGAGAACCGGCTGGGTCGTACTGGGTCACTACTTAGAATTCAGACTGAAGGAAGGTCCTCTTACCGCTCCTCCAAATGTATACCATTTATTGTTTAAGGAGACCATTATGTTACCATTGACTTCCTATAATAGTGGTCAAACTTGTAGTATACGTGTGGTTTCCCTGGCGTGTTCTACTTGTATATGAAACCAAATGTAACTGAAACCATTTTACTGCTATATCATTTATAAAGAGAAGAATGGAAAGAAAGTCTACCTAGCAATCTTACCTTTACATCACAGGCCATAAATGTAAGAATGGTAAAGGAATGTAACTACTATAATACCGCCAACTATGGTCAACAATAAAACCTCTATAATACTGCCCCCTATGGGCAGGAATAAAAAATACCATAATAATGCATGGATTTTAACTACTATGAGGCTGGGTTCACACTACGTATATTTCAGTCACTATTGTGGTCCTCATACTAAGACATAATACTGCTCCCTATATACAAGAATATAACTACTAAAATACTGCCCCCTATATACAAGAATATAACTACTATAATACTGCTCCTATATACAGGAATGTAACTGCTATAATACTGCTCCCTATATACAAGAATATAACTACTATAATACTCCCCCATATACAGGAATATAACTACTATAATACTCCCCCTATATACAGGAATATAACTACTATAATACTGCTCCTATATACAGGAATATAACTACTATAATACTGCTCCTATATACAGGGATATAACTACTATAATACTGCTCCTATATACAGGAATATAACTACTATAATACTGCTCCTATATACAGGAATATAACTACTATAATACTGCTCCTATATACAGGAATATATCTACTATAATACTGCTCCAATATACAAGAATATAACTACTATAATACTGCTCCTATATACAGGAATATATCTACTATAATACTGCTCCAATATACAAGAATATAACTACTATAATACTGCCCCTATATACAGGAATATAACTACTATAATACTGCTCCCTATATACAGGAATATAACTACTATAATACTACCCCCTATATACAGGAATATAACTACTATAATACTGCCCCCTATATACAGGAATATAACTACTATAATACTGCCCCTTATATACAGGAATATAACTACTATAATACTGCTCCTATATACAAGAATATAACTACTATAATACTGCTCCTATATACAGGGATATAACTACTATAATACTGCTCCTATATACAGGAATATAACTACTATAATACTGCCCCCTATATACAGGAATATAAGTACTACAACACTGCTCCTATATACAGGAATATAACTACTATAATACTGCTCTCTTCATACAGGAATATAACTACTATAATACTGCCCCCTATATACAAGAATATAACTACTATAATACTGCCCCCTATATACAGGAATATAACTACTACAATACTGCCCCTATATACAGGAATATAACTACTATAATACTGCTCCTATATACAGGAATATACTAATATAATACTGCTCCTATATACAGGAATATACTACTATAATACTGTCCCCTATATACAGGAATATAACTACTATATTTCTGCTCCTATATACAGGAATATAACTACTACAATACTGCCCCCTATATACAGGAATATTACTACTATAATACTGCCCCCTATATACAGGAATATAACTACTATAATACTGCCCCTATATACAGGAATATAACTACTATAATACTGCCCCCTATATACAAGAATATAACTACTAAAATACTGCTCCTATATACAGGAATATAACTACTATAATACTGCCCCCTATATACAAGAATATAACTATTATAATACTGCTCCTATATACAGGGATATAACTACTATAATACTGCCCCTATATACAGGAATATAACTACTATAATACTGCTCCCTATATACAGGAATATAACTACTATAATACTGCCCCCTATATACAAGAATATAACTACTATAATACTGCTCCTATATACAGGAATATAACTACTATAATACTGCTCCTATATACAGGAATATAACTACTATAATACTGCCTCCTATATACAAGAATATAACTACTATAATACTGCTCCTATACACAGGAATATAACTACTATAATACTGCTCCTATATACAAGAATATAACTACTATAATACTGCTCCTATATACAGGAATATAACTACTATAATACTGCCCCCTATATACAGGAATATAACCACTATATGATCAGAATCCCTCTTTACCTTCCTCTCTGTGATGCACTTCTGATCATGTGACATTGCTGCCCCCTCGCCCCTGCAGACAGCCGGGCCTGCACATTACTGCGATGCTGGTTTCCTGTTTCCAGGCTTCCTCACCGCTTCTACACATTACTCATTTCCAATATGATTGCCTCCGTGATCCAGGAACACTAGATTTGATTATATTGTTTCACTTACTCTGCCCAACGTGTTTTTTTTCTGTAGATAATTCTCAACTTTTGCAACAGGGAACGTGGAGACATCTGTTCTCTGGCACCGAAATACTTCTAAGTGGACGATAATGTAACAATCAAACACTGGGGCGATCGGGTTTCCCCATCCAAGAATACAGCGGAGCGGCCCAATTGTCAGGCTTCTCGCTGAAATTAATACATAGAAAAAATATGTAAAGACAAAAAAAAAACAAAAAAAAAACGGCAACGTCCGTCCACCCCCTCATCGCTGGTATTTCCTGATGTTTAAGCATTTGCGCTCTCCAAGACGGAATATTATCGAGAGTTCAATCAATGACAAGAAAGAAAGGTGAGGTTTAACCATGAAATTCGGAAGATGGAAAAATCTGCAGACAGTTAACCGGCCTATCTAAACACAAGGCTCCTCCGCTCCCAAAATAATTCTGCGCTCTCTATCGCCATGTGTTCCTTATTACCGACATGACTCGGGACTTTTTTTTTTTTTTTTTTGCTAGGGTCCGAATAAAGTTGATTCAATTACTATTACCCTTGAAAGTGAACATGCCCCCCCGGGGACTGCAGCGTATCGATGCCCTTGCACGCGCTATAGGGACTCGAATATTGTTGGCGATTTGCATTAAGACTGCTGACTTCATTAATTTGGGACTTCTATAATTGACTTTTTTTTTCTTCCTCCTCCTCGGGTGACATTAGCATATAAATGGTGTTATTGTCACAGGGGTGAAAGTTCGCCGGCGATGGTCAATGTATTGCATTGTAGATTATGGTTGATAAATAGATACCTAGTTTGATGGATGAGAGATCAATGGATAGACAGGAATGCTAATACGCTCCCGCACACACATATTACGCTCCTGTGCATTTAGCAGATTGTATTGAAGGCCGGGCTAAGATGGCTTCAAAGAAAAATCATGGAGAAAAAAAACGGATCGGCCATTTCTTCATGTTTGGATCAGCTTGTTATTTTGATTATCCTCAGTCCAGAATCTTAAAGGAGAACTATCAGCAGGTTATACAAATCTAACCTGCTGATATTTCCTTATTGAACAGGAGACGCTGAGGAGGAAGGTACTGTACATATCTTACCTTCCTCCTCGGCACCGTTCCAGTGCAGTTAGTTGTTTGCTCTACAGTCCGGTAAGAGCATTAGAGTCACTGCAGCGTAGTTAGGAGGACTGCCCCGCCCCATAGCGCTGACCTGCCCCTTTCTAATTATACCAGAGCGTAGCGGCTGGGGGTGGGCTGGAGCGGCACTATGGGGGTGCCCCACTACTCTGGTCTGGTCTTACCGGACCTTAGAGCAAACGACTAACTGCACCAGCACGGCGCCGAGGAGGAAGGTAAGAGACATACCCTCCTCCTAAGCGTCTCCTGTGCAATAAGGACATATTAGCAGGTTAGATTCGTCTAACCTCCTGATATTTCCCCTTTAAGGGGTAAGAACCTTCACTAAGACTACAAAGAGTAGACCTCAAGGCTTATAGAGGCTTTATCTATTGGGAGCTCAGGGGTAGCAGGACACATAGTAGGTTGGGGCCTCATATAGATAGGAGGCAAGATATATGGTGATACTTTTTAACGATTTGGAAGTAGACACATAAAACATAGTTCTATAATAGATAGAAAGTTCTTGGTTCTCGCATGACACATTGGAGTTGAGGGATCGGGGACTAACTGGCCTTCTTATATTAAACAAGCCTAGTGTCCCTCGACTTTAAGCCTGTAACACCCATTAGCCAAATGTCTCTTCAGCCGGCTGCCTCCTGGCCTATCAGCCCTACGGTATGTACTCAGAGGATCTCAGCTGGTGGCATATCTTCACCAGAACAAAGAGATGGGGCATGTTAAAATCCAACATGGCTGACCTTTTCCTAAACACTGGGGGAGAGTGGAAGGTCCGATATAGATGGTTGGTGAATGATACTGAAAGCGGTGGGTCTAGCTGACTTTAATCTAACGTCTACTCTAGATATCTCATGTCTATAGGCAGTGTGTCATAGATATCAGATTTGCAGATTGATGTCTAATGTTTATGGGCAGTCTGTATAGTCGTATATATATGATCTGCTGATAATGCATGTCTATGGGCAGTCTGTATAGTTGTATATATATGATCTGCTGATAATGCATGTCTATGGGCAGTCTGTATAGTAGTATATATATGATCTGCTGATAATGCATGTATATGGGCAGTCTGTATAGTAGTATATATATGATCTGCTGATAATGTATGTCTATGGGCAGTCTGTATAGTCGTATATATATGATCTGCTGATAATGCATGTCTATGGGCAGTCTGTATAGTTGTATATATATGATCTGCTGATAATGCATGTCTATGGGCAGTCTGTATAGTCGTATATATATGATCTGCTGATAATGCATGTCTATGGGCAGTCTGTATAGTCGTATATATATGATCTGCTGATAATGCATGTATATGGGCAGTCTGTATAGTCGTATATATATGATCTGCTGATAATGCATGTCTATGGGCAGTCTGTATAGTCGTATATATATGATCTGCTGATAATGTATGTATATGGGCAGTCTGTATAGTCGTATATATATGATCTGCTGATAATGCATGTCTATGGGCAGTCTGTATAGTAGTATATATATGATCTGCTGATAATGTATGTCTATGGGCAGTCTGTATAGTAGTATATATATGATCTGCTGATAATGCATGTCTATGGGCAGTCTGTATAGTAGTATATATATGATCTGCTGATAATGCATGTCTATGGGCAGTCTGTATAGTAGTATATATATGATCTGCTGATAATGCATGTATATGGGCAGTCTGTATAGTCGTATATATATGATCTGCTGATAATGCATGTCTATGGGCAGTCTGTATAGTAGTATATATATGATCTGCTGATAATGCATGTATATGGGCAGTCTGTATAGTAGTATATATATGATCTGCTGATAATGCATGTATATGGGCAGTCTGTATAGTCGTATATATATGATCTGCTGATAATGCATGTCTATGGGCAGTCTGTATAGTAGTATATATATGATCTGCTGATAATGCATGTCTATGGGCAGTCTGCCACAGTCATAGATATCAGATTTCCAAAAAGCTATCTAATGTCTATGCCAGTCTTCCTCATGATCCTTTCCTGGATGATAAGGGTCTATTAGCTTATATGTAACCTTACAAGAACTCTGGAAGACGCCATATACCACACACACGGCTTCTCTGGAGATCTTGGACCTTTGTTGCCTTCATCTATTACTAAGTGTGACTCTAATAAATAACAAAAAGTTCTAGAAACAACTCTCAACCTTGAAACACAACCCAGTCCTGGAGAAGCTCCTTAGTCTCTACAGAGCCTGGTGCCGTCCAGCCAGCCTGTGGCCTCCGTCTGATGTGGTTAAGGGGTTAAAGAGCTCCACAGAGTTTTAAAACACAGTTTAGGCCTCTCCAAGTTAACCGCAAATTCAGAACATGACTAACAACATCTCAGCATTCTTAAGACCTGGAAGACGTCCCACAACACTGGAGGCTTTAATACCACAAGAAATCAATCTAAAGTTTCAGAAAGGCTCGTTGCTACCAAAAAGTGCCAGAATTCTTTATTGCCATGGTATTTGTGCGTCGTCTCGTTCCTCTTTCCTCTGTCCTTCATTGCCTCCTGGACCTTTGGAGTTGCGCTAAGCCCTCCTGGCACCGTTTCCGTGCTGGTGCCGGAATATTATTGATTGTGTTCTTTCAAAGAGGGAGGCTTAGTGGGTTTACAGTCAGGAACACAGGCTGGGAAACCTCAGTATGTTCTCAAGTTCTAAGGTGGAATTTTTTTTTTTTTTTTTTACTTTTTTTTATTTTTATATAATTTGGTGTCTAGGCTTGGGCTGTACACTTCTGGGCTCTTCTGAGCAATGCAAGTGAAGGGTTAACCAATAGGAATATGTAATAGGTAACATGTAGGGTGTTTGCTGGTGTTAGTGATCTATGGGGGGAGGAAGGTGTTTAGCACCTTTGTCACTTTGCAGTTCCTGTGTTGTTTTGATGTGTTTTATGCTTTTTTGTGGCCAGGGTGGCTCTGTAATCTGCTTTACACCTCTCCATGTTCTCAACAATCTGGTGTAGGTTTGAGGTTACAGAACCCCACGTTCAAGCATTCACCATGGGCCCAGCCCTGGAACAAAGAGCATCGATGTGGCGCACCATTCAACAGGTGAAGTGCCTAATTACCGTCTAATTAACTTCATTTGCTGGAAAAAGCGTAAAATTGAAAGTACTCATATTGAGAGGTAATTCGTTGTAATTAGCTAATATACGTTACCACGACTGAATCAGCCGTCTCTCCTCATATGGAGAGGAATGTAAAGGCTTGAAGTATCACCGTCACCTCTGCGTGCCAGGCAGCAGCCATTTTGGTTGTGAACCGATAATAAGTCTAATAAATTCCTTAACAATCTTTGCTGCCTATGGTACGTAAAACGAATGTGGCTGCTATACTGTATGTAGGTAACATATAATCTTTGCACACCAATACTTAGGTTCTTATCCCAGCAAACTTGTATTGATGCTGTGTAAAGTTTTGTAGGTTGCTCGAATGCTTTGGTTTGAACGGATGAAGAATACACCGGAAACGACTAATATCATCAACTACTAGCAAGCAAGCAAAGTGGTTGGCCCTATAGGTCACAGCATTGGGTCACTATTATCAAATGGTCTCCTACTCTGTTGCCTTTAGGGAACTTTCCTTACAATTTTTCTTAGGTTTAGGCAGCATGGATGACAAGTAGTGTGGAGCTGAGAGGTCAAACTGTTGGGGTTCTTCAACGTTCTCTGAACTCGAGTCCTTGGAAACATGGATACAAACAGTTTGGCCTCTCCTCTCAACACTAAACCCAAGCTATGAACCGTGGGTTCAACTCCTAGATGGGGTGGCAGCTTCTTTACTTTAAGGCCCTTTTACACAGGCCGATTATCTGCAACCAAGGTTCCTAGAAACGCCCATTCGGATAACATGCAGCTGGTGTAAAAGTTACAGCGATCAGCTGATGAGCAGGAAAATGGCCGGTCACTGTCTGATCACATCTTTTGCACAGAAGGTAGAAGATTGTAGAACGTTAACGAAATCTTAGTTGTTTCTGGGTGACATCTACATCTTCTTCCTCTTCCATGTTCCAAGGTGTATGTACTGGTACACTATCACAGTGCTCCCCAACCCCAACCACATAGATGAAGGCTGTTAGGGTACCACAGGAGTTGTAATTTTGCAACAGCTTGAGAGCAACTGCTCTGACCATGACATGATGCCTACTGGAAGAAGAAACCCTTCTCGATAAAGAACCCAGACTTGACATACAAGCCTTGTTCCATAAAGTCTACTCTTTACACTTTATAATGGTGTCCCTGTATGTGAAAAGACTAGTATTGAAAAGAGTTGCCAAACTGTTCGGGTTTGGAAAGGTTCTCTGAACCGAAACACTAGGCATTTGACTCCCAGCGTCTGGAGAACTTAGATGCTGCCCATGGGAAATCTGGAAAACATGGATACAGCCATAGGCGCTCGGGTTCGGAGAACGCTGCCCAACTCGTACAGTTCTGCTTAGGCAGATCACTTTTTTTTTTTTTTTACAAGTGCCGGGGAGTATAAAAGAAACACCACACTCTCACCTCCCAGCTCCAACGCTGGTAGCCTCATGCCACCAAGGTGAGACTCCGATAAGGCCTCTGACCTACTGGCTGAGCGGACCCCACTCCAGGAAGGGGCTGGGGACCCGGGGATCGGAGCTGTGGAGGTGAGAATATGTTATTTCTTCTATCCTCCCCCAACCTGGCACTTGTGAAAAAAAAGGTCTGCCCAGGCTTCTCCTTAAACACTCAAATTGACCCAAGAACATGGTAATTCTCCATCAGTTTTCTTTCTAATTTGCAACATACCGGAATGGCACACTCCTCCATAGGGGGCGTCATCCAAAAACCTGGTGATCGATCATCCAATCCATCCAGCATTGACATCAGGTCACCTATAATGGAGTTGTCCATGTAGCTGTTGATCAAGTCCGAACATTAACCCCCTTTAGGATGTAGTTGACGATTAGGCCAGCAACAAACACCTTCTAGCTAAGGTATAATTTGGAACACACTATATATATATATATATATATATATATATATATATATATATATATATATACAAAAAGTGGGATATTTGGGCAGGACAGTAAGACAAGAGACTTTTGTGAGCCATTTCAATCGATGAAAAGCCGAGGATCTATGAAGCATGAACATGTCCACGCTCAGCAGAATGAATGACAGCTTGTTCCCTATCCCCCCCACCTGTTGAGCTTGGCCATTCATCCCCCGTCCCACAGGAAGAGTGGACGTGAGAAGGCCTTGTGTGATGCTATCGCCTTCCTGTTTAATGTTCGCTGCCTTCTGTATACCATACATTATGCATGATGCTTTATATTTACCTGATAATACTTCAGCATTTCCTCCACGCTCATATTTTCCCCTAATTCTTCTAAAGCGACTTTAGATAATCTGGAAAAATAAGATTCATGGCCTCCGATGCCGGGCTGGAGAATCTCCTCCTTCATGATCCTGAAAGGCTTGAGCGGCGGTCTCCTTGGGATTTGGTGTTATATACTGCGGCATTGTGCACTGGTGGCCGGGGGGCTGACTAACCTGATACGGCTGAAACCCTTTTTAGAAGCGGCGTCGGTGTAAGAGAGACTCATCGAGCCCAACGTCTTGTAGGTTTTTATTGTTCGTCACCATTAAATGTAGCACTTTTATGGCTTTTGGCGTCAAACTATTTTTGTGGAAGGTGCAGACGTCTTTGGCGAGGATTGTGTTTGTTGTGTAACGCTCGGCTGCACTTGTAGCCACGTGCATAACTCTGACAAACAATAGAGGGCGCCTTCATACAGTCAGTATTGTACAGGCCGGAACGTATCAGGAATCATCATAACTCCGAGACGTTGGGCTGCAGCATTGTCAGGCTGTTTCATGCACTTACACATTATGATCCGGCTTCCTATGAAATCCCTTTCTGAGCCGTCTGTTTACAGGCTTTTATATCGGAGGCTTATATCATACGTATACAAGTCATAACTGATAGTCGCTGAATATCCAAAGTTTTTGACCATGGGAATAACCTTGGATCCCTGACAACATGCATCTTGCTAATGATTTTACATATGCACTAGTCACTGAGCGCTCTTATAGGGGGTTTCCTAAAATGAAAGTTTTTTTGTTTTTTAAACTTATTTTTTATTGTTTTCCAGTACTGCCAGAATACAATACAAAAGTATAACAAAAGATTCCATGGACAGTATAAACGGGTTACAGATATCCTAAGCGTACAGATACGGACACCTATGCCATACAGCTCCTGAGCAGGATCGTCTACCAGGACCCCCTTGCAGTTCTTATTGTTTCCCTAAGACTTTAGTGAAACTTTTTGAAACATTCTAATATACTTTGCATGTAACTTTCTTAAAGGGATAGTTCACAAAAAAAAAATTCTATCCAATCAACTGGTGCCAGAAGGTTCCAGAGATTTGTAATTTTACTTCCATTAAAAAATCTCCAGTCTTCCAGTACTTATCAGCTGCTGTATATCTTGCAGGAAGTGGTGTATTCTCTCCAGTGTGACACAGTGCTCTCTGCTGCCACCTCTGTCCCTGTCGGGAACTGTCCAGAGCAGCAGCAAAAGAAAGAAAATTTTCTTATCTTCATCCTCTGAGCCATTTTATTTATTTAATATGCTGATTAGGTGTTTTGGTGCACTGGGGGCGGGGCTACTGCCTTCAGTGCACTGATCCGCCCGGGCTGGCCCATCTCTTCCAATGATTATTGGGGAGGCGCTCTGCTAATATTAGTCAGGAAGGGTGGGCCAGTGGGGGCAGATAGGTGCACAAAAGGGCGGTAGTATCGCCCCAGTGCACCGAAACACCTACATAAGCATAAAAATTATCTGCTAATATCCCAATAACTGTTGGTCAAACAATATCAGCGGAACGTTCCTGTGTTCTTTATGAAGAAAGAATGGGTAAGGTCCAGCCAGACAGCTCTAGCAGCGGCTTATCGCTCTGAGAACAAAGTGATAATCCATCACATCCAACCCCTATCTACACCAATATCATCTGTCGGGGAGTCAGGAGGCCCCCATACACTTTTTCTTTGTTGCCCATCAGCTGTGGGTTCAGCCAACTTTAGCATAAAGTGTATGGCCTTATGGATACATTCACATTCTGACCAACATCCACAGGGAAGTCTGCAAAAACAATCATGAATTTGAGAACCCACTGGTCAAATTGAACCCAGGCGTGCGTCATTCGATTAACGGTGGCCGCTGAAGTTAGATGCAGACCTAGGGAGTCCTGGAAAACATGGACAGAGCCATACGCCATAGGCTGTATCCATGTTTCAACGAGGAAAAATGCAACCACTATGTGCCCTAAAGGTCTAAAGATGCGGCTCAGACTTATTCACTGTCCTGGAGATGAGCTGCAATACCAGTCACCATTCATGGACCAGGGTGGCACTGTTTCTGAAGAAGAGCAGCCATGTTTTTCTAACTCCTTTGACTAAGTATATAAAGAAAGGTGACAGGTTGGGGTTTGGTGGTGATATGACGTCCATGGGTGCAGTTCTTCATGCACGACATGTTCCCCCCCGCACCTGCCAGTTATTTATTCAGAGAGAATTGCTTCCATGGAGGTGCTCCCAGCACAATGACACACTGGGAAGATGGGATGTGCTCCTTTTATGACCAGTTCTGCAACTTTCTCCTGTTTGCAAGAATTTCAAGTATCTATTTATTTGCTTCCACTCTTAGAAGTGCAAATCTGAGTGTTGATTCTGCTTTTTAGTAGTTCTATGGGTTATAGAGCTGACACTCTTCAGAGTTTATGAGTCTCATATTCAGACTTATATAAAGCATTGCCATTATCTGCACACAATGAGAACAGACTCTTGTGGTTTGGATGCATTTGTGCTATCTGAATACAGGCTGCTGGTAACCTCGCTTGGTTTCTGTCTAACTCTTACTTCCCCATTTACTTTTATGGGGGGAAAATAGAGTCACAGCTAGTGACAACCCATAGTCTATATGCTGCATCCACACACAGAGGTCAATGCACGCGGCTCATCCTTGGAGGTACGTCTATGGGTGAGTATAGGGGGCAGAAGAAGCACTATGAATGATGGGGAAATATTGAGATGTAGACTAAATATAGAATAAATAAAGTCGGGGAAAGAAGTGATTTTTCTTTCTCAAAAATTAAGACTGTTGTTACATTGTTGAGATTCATTATAAACCTTTCAAAAAGTTACAAAACAGAACTTTTTGCAAAGTTCACAACGGACAAGATGGTGGCCGCACAATTTAATACTCATAGAAAACAAAAAAAGAGCCTGTGCTTACCTGTCTGCGTTCCTCCGATATCCTCCTACGGGTCTCCATTATCCCCTGGTGATCACACTCCATGTACTGAGAGTAGAGTGACAGCCTGCTCAGCCAATCACTGTCCCATGCTGGTGCTGTCCCGTCTTAGTCAGTCAGTTATTGGCTGAGTGGGCTGTCACTCTTGTCTCAGTCAAGACTCGGAGGGAACCCAGACAGGTAAGTATAGATGAGCGAACTTGCTGAATTGCACAAAACAGCTCAATGTCTGCAATCGTTTCGCTATTTTAGTGCGGTTTGTTTAAGATTTAGTTCGGACAAACCCAAACTTTGCTTTAAAGTTCGCAAACCTTTTAAACAGTTCGTTCCTCAGATGTTTTGGTAGACTGACCACTCCGCTCAGTGAATCAATCTGCCCCGGTCAGCCCGTCCCTCCTTATAAATATCGGGGTGGCGCTCAGCTAATATTCCTTAGGAGAATCGGGCTGGCATCGGATGGATCGGTGCCCCTCCCCCAATGAACCCAAACTCCTCATTAGCATATAAAATAAACTATGAATATCCAAAAATGGCGCTGGGGATCAATTTAAAGGGGAAGATAGATCTATGTCCCTATAGCACAGGAGACCGTTCGGAGCACTGCTCTGCCCCCATCGTGCCAAACCACCCCTGGCCGGCCAGACCCTTTCTAATGATGAGGAATGGAGCAGGCCGGCTGGGGGCTGGCCAGATCGGCGCTATGGGGGCGGACAGTGCTGCTAATGCTCCCCCCTCCCCCCCCCGCTTCTAACAGTCTCACTGAAATGGCGCTGAGGAGGAAGGTAGGAGACATACCATCCTCCTCGGCATCTCCTGTGCAGTAGGGACATATCAGCAGGTTCGTCTAACCTGTTGATAGTTCCCCTTTAAGAAAATGCCCTTCATCCTCAGGGTTCTGTGCCCTATAGGGACATATAAGCAGGTAAGGTGCTTCTAATCTGTCCCTTTAAGTCTACCATAATAAGGCTTGGACCAATAGACAAGCAAAGGAATGACGTCACTGCCAGATCAGATGGTAAAGTAAAAAGAACCACTGCAATAATCTGCAGGAAGTGTCAGCCATGTTGGCAGCAGATCCGCGGATGTCATGAGTTAAACATCAGTTCACGTTACTCTGTAAACAGCGACTCCTTTAAGGGACTCTTCATCGGCGCAGATTATATCTTTTCTAATTGTCAACATATTTGGTGCTGAAGAATTTTCCACAGTGACGAAATATTGGCCGGGAGCGCTATCTCTGGTGCCAATTGTGATAGTATAAAAGGAATCCTATGGATCTGAGAGAAGAGGGGAAAAAAACCTAAATGAGGTTAACGTAAAGGTCAGCTGGGATCATATTTTCCGTCGATTTGGCTGCTGTTACAATAACAAGAGGAGGCCGTGGGGTTATATAAAGCTGCGCAGGAGAACAGTAGAATTATTCTGATTTATCGCAAGTTTGTCCAGGTGTGAAGTGACATCACACAAGTAAAACACATTTCAGCAGGCGGCTGATGTGTGCACACAATGGCTGCGGGAGGGGAGCCACCCCGGCCTGTAAGCTCTCTGTCAACTCTGCTCTATGTTCTCACCTGAACAAATTATCACTATGAGGATCTTGTATGAAATGATAGTCCCACAAAGCGAGGAAAAACAGAAGCCGCGTATAGGAGGAGGAGGAGGCACAGCCGCACACAAAGCTATCATGTCGGAAGGCCACCGTCCTACAGGCTACTTAAAGGGCAACTGCAACTGCAAGACTCCATACACTAGCTAGACCTCTTCACTCAAAACCAGTAGAGCTACATCAATCTCATCTACTCAATAACCCTGTTGTCTCCTAGACTCTATACGCTCTATACACCAGCTGGACTTCCTCTGTATTAGTGGGACATAATCCAGGACTGACTGATAGCACTAGCCATTCGCTCAGTTCCGTCTTTCTGCTCAGCGGGTGACTGGGGCGCCACTGCGCTGGAAAAGACTGTTCAAAGGTCTCAGCATATAACTGGCTCTGCCACCCCTTCATTTTTAGGATTGTTGGGGCCCCAGGATTGGACCCCAATTTACTCTTACATAATGGCAAAGTCAAGGATATGCCACCACTTACTACCCTAAGGTAACAGATCCTAGTGACTGTCTCCTGGACGTCTGGGCCCACCGGAGGCTCCTCCGATACGTTGATGGGCCAGTCCGGCTCTGGTTGTATCCATATCACCCATCCTTGTCTGATACGGCAGTAAACAATATGCCAAAATGAGATGGGAATAGTCCTTTACGTAACAGATCCAAGTGACTGTCTCCAGAACGCCTGGGCCTATTAATGACTCCTCTGATATGTTAATTGGCCAGTATGGCTCTGGTTGGATCTATATTTTAATACATATCAAGGGGTGCGTCAACCACAATAAACACAGAGATAGTAAATGATATTCCACCACTCCTTTACGTAACAGATCCTAGTGACTGTCTCCTGGATGTCTGGGCCCACCGGAGGCTCCTCCGATACATTGATGGGCCAGTACAGGTCTGGTTGGATCTATATCTTAATACAAATCACCCATCCTTGTCTGATATGGCACTAAACAATATGCCAACACTCTGTGAGATGGGAATAGTCCTTTACTTAATAGATCCTAGTGACGTCTGGACCCACCAGAGGCTCTTCCGATAGGTTGATGGGCCAGTACAGGTCTGGTTGGATCCATTTCTTAATACATATCACCCTTCCTTGTCTGATGAGGCAAGGGGTGCGTCAACCTCAATAAACACAGAGATAGTAAATGATATGCCACCACTCTGTGAGATGGGAGTAGCCCTTTCCTTAAAAGATCCTAGTAACTGTCTCCCGAACGTCTGGACCCACCGGAGGTTGATGGGCCAGTCCGGCTCTGGTTGGACTCACTTCTTAATATACTTCCTCTTTCCTTGTCTGATGGGGCATGGGGTGCGCCAACCACAAACCAAGAAAGTTGGTTAAAACTGACGAGAATAAGATCAGGAGTCTACCACAAACCAATCGGATTAAGGAAACAAAAAATGTATTTGTCCATTAATACTAATAGAGCGGGACAAATCTCCTGCGGCCCTCCCCCTGGCGTATCACCTGCCTACGGCCCGCAGCGAGTCCCATTGACTGAGGCACGCCACATTTACTGTATAATATCCAGTGAATGCCATGTATCCCACAGCAATCTCCACAATACCCTAATGAATGGTCTCACATTGGCAGGGATTACCGATGGGGACACGGCACATTACGGCCTTAGCGCCTGCAAAAAAAAACTCTGATTAATAGCAACAGTTTAGCTCATGCAAATAGTTCGGAGCAGGGGAGGATCTTTAGATTTGTAATGTAATTCATAAATGATTATGATTCAATTATGCTTAATGGAAACAAGTTTATTGTATACAATGGAGTCAGCACTTACCAAATACACAAGCGCCAGGCAGGTGACGGCATTTATCGTCTACATTTCAACGCTATACTTATTTTTATTTTAATTCGTCTATTTAATCTTTCTATGATATAATGGGGACTTTTTTACATTTTCTTGTAAGGAGTTGCAAACTGACTTAATAGTTTCTGTAAAGTCTGGCACAAAGCTCGGCTGAGGGATGATGCAATGGGGTGGAAACACGGCCGAGCGTGGACTGTATACTGGAATTATATCAATAATGCAGGTCAAACAGTTGTCACTGGTGGGAACCACCTTAAAGGGCAAGTCTACTATTTTTTATGCCTTTTCTTCCTTCCCATACACACGCTTGACTTAGCCAGGAATACACGACTTCTTAAAGTGGTACTCTAACAAAAATCTTTTCATTACATATCAACTGGTTTCAAAAAGTTATATAGATTTGTAATTTACTTTAAAATGTCAAATTTTCCAGTACTTATCAGCTGCTGTATGTTCTGAAGGAAGTGGTGTATTCTTACCAGTCTGACACAGTGCTCTCTGCTGCCACCTCTGTCCATGTCAGAACCTATCCAGAGTTCCTGACATGGACAGAGGTGGCAGCAGAGAGCGCTGTGTCAGACTGGAGAGAATACACCACTTACTGCAGGGTATACATCAGCTGATAAGTACTGGAAGACTGGAGATTTTTGAATAGAAGTAAATTACAAATCTATATAACTTTCTGACGCCAGTTAATATGAATTAAAAAGATTTTTGCCAGAGTCCCCCTTTAATAGGAAGAGGGGAATAAAGGATCTAGAGGATACAAGCTAGACATGTATCCTTTAGACCTGTTGATCACCTAATACAGGGGTAAGAACCTCGGCTCTCCAGCTGTTGCAAAACTACAACTCCCATCATGCCTGGACAGCTAAAGCTTTGGTTGTCCAGGCATGATGGGTGTTGTATATATACAGCTGGACAGCCAAGGTTCCTACCCCTGATGTAATATGAATTTTGTATGGGGGCCTCCTGACTCCAGCAACAGCACATATGTAAAGGAATACATATGGGCAGTTTTTTTTACATCACTGTACTGTTCTTCTCCCTGATGGATCTGTTCACTTTCTGATTCCCTCTCCAAAACATGACCATACTTTGCTAGGCAACAGATACTTTCCCATAATCCCCTTGCTCTATAACACAGTGGAGACCAACTGCCAGTACACCCTGGAGATTGAAGCTGAACTGAGCATGCCTGACCATTTTAGTGGGTGGTAACCTAGTAGCAGGATGAACACAATGCAGGGACATGGGGGGATAAGTCAGTCTATATCTTTCACACAGGACAGTTTCAGAAATACTTGTTAGAAATATGTTTAATTTCACATAAAACATCAGTTTAGTCCTAGTTTTCTTAATGGGACAACCCCTTTAAGAACATTTGATGTCTGACGGGCGGAGTCTGAGCTGCAACTACACAATGGACAGAGTCTTCAACTTCCGTCAATGTGCGGTAACGGAGAGGTGCCAGGAGTCAGCACCCCAATGATCAGGTCCTGGTGGCATATTGGGGGGATAGGCTGGGGAAACCCTTTAAGTGTACACAATTACTTGGGGCAGTCCTCATGAATCCGGGGACTAGAAACTGGCCAGGAGTTCAGTGGCCACAAACTGATCAGAAAATATATTATATAATGCTTTAGCAGTCCCTGTGCGAGATTCCTTGTGGTGGATGTAGGAGTAGAAGGTCCCTTGTAATGGATGAGGGCGACCGGACGAGCCCTGTAACCCTGTGGAGGACCCTTCTTATGGGCCGAACTCCATGACAAAGTAGAATCCAAAATTATAAAACTGAAACATAGTGTAAATCGTATATATATATATATATATATATATATATCACAAACCTATAAAAGAACTCTCATATTTATGACGATTTATCTTTACTTAATGAGAACCGTCCATTTAAAGAGTCAGCGAAAAGCTTCTCTCCCCCGGTGCCCCGCAGGCGAGCGACTGAGAGGCCCGGCCACCAGGGAACAGCTTGATAAATGGGCAGTTTATAAGGCTGTCATGCCACTGGCATCCCCGGGGAGACGTGGGACTCTCTGAAAATAACATATTACCAACCTGTGGCTACAGCAATGATCAATCAAACTGATCAGATATGGCAATCAGGAGGCAGAGAGAGAAGAGGCCGCGCACAATGTGGAGGCCAAGAAGACAAATGAGAAAGGGGAAAGGAAGGAAGTGACCAAGAAGAGAACTAATGGCGGCTCAACCTGTAATCTTATTCCCATTAATAACCCAGACTGGTGGAGGGGACTAGTACAAATGATCATTTACTGATCTATCTATCTATCTAGCTATGTAAAGATGTTCCCCAGCACACCAGCATAGGTGAATAAGGTGATTATTTATTACAAGTAGTACAAAAATACAGAGAGATGCGACGTTTCGACCCTCTCACAGGGTCTTTATCAAGCATGCTTGATAAAGACCCTGTGAGAGGGTCGAAACGTCTCATCTCTCTTTATTTTTGTACTACTTGTAATAAATAATCACCTTATTCACCTATGCTGGTGTGCTGGGGAACATCTTTACGTACTATTGGGGATCCCCAGGCCGGGGGACTGACTTTGTACAGCACCCGCTTCATCGAGCTCTGGACGTGCGGCTTTTTCTTGTATCTATCTATCTAGCTAGCTATCTAGCTATTTATCTATATATCGATCAGTCTATTTATCTTCTATCTATTATCTATCTATCTATCTTCTATCAATCTATCTATCTCCTATCTATCTATCTATCTATCTTCTATCTATCTATCTATCTATCTATCTATCTATCTTCTATCTATCTATCTATCTATCTATCTATCTCCTATCTATCTATCTTCTATCTATCTATCTATCTATCTATCTATCTATCTATCTATCTATCTATCTCCTATCTATCTATCTATCTATCTATCTAGCTATTTATCTATATATCGATCGATCAGTCTATTTATCTTCTATCTATCATCTATCTATCTATCTATCTATCTCCTATCTATCTATCTATCTATCTATCTCCTATCTATCTATCTATCTATCTATCTATCTATCTATCTATCTCCTATCTATCTATCTATCTATCTATCTCCTATCTATCTATTTATCTATCTATTTATCTATCTATCTATCTCCTATCTATCTATCTATCTATCTCCTATCTATCTATCTATCTATCTATCTATCTATCTATCTCCTATCTATCTATCTATCTATCTATCTATAGATGGGTGGCCTTCACATTTAGCTGACAGCTCTCATATGGGTATGGCAGGTGAGACCATAGATACAATGTGATACCATTAAAACCATCATAACAATCATCAAATGGTTTTTACATCATGTTTCAAGATTCTTTAATGGATTGAACATTGACATGTAGGTGGCGCTAGAGAGATTTTTCTCCTTTCTGGACAGCTAATTTGCATATCTGTACCCAGGGATCACTGCCTAAACTAGGGGTCTCCACAATGAGAATCACCTCCGGATAATCACTTAAGAAAATGTGTTTATGAGGCTGATAACAGGGAGTGCTGGACCTTACCCTGAGATTGGTCATTTGGGGTTTGCACGATATTGGGGAGTTACCCCAAAATCAAAACTATAAAGTGCCATAGTGGGTGAATAGATGCACGCTGCCACTCTCTTTACTCTGAGGGATAGGGGATCCTGGTTTTCATCATCATGGGTGGGGGTCTCACCAGTTGGACCCCCACCAATCAGATAGTTTAAGTAAATTGGGATTGCCCCTTTTCCAAGACTAAAAATCATATAAAGCCCAACTAAAAAAAAAGTACTAATCATTAAAAACCTCTAAAAAAGAAAAAAACACTAAAACAGTCCCAGTCTAGGTTTCCTACAATGTCATCATCAGACAGGTATATAACGCGGCAAACAAGCGTGTAATGTCAATGTCTCTGTAATGACTCCTAGAAGAGCCGGCGCAGATGGCCTGAGCCGCTCACTTGTGTGTGTTACCCAGGTCTCGTCTCAAGACGCTGTTCAGTCTTTATTGTCTTTTTTGGCCTGCGGAGCTGGAACATCCATCATTTTATCATTAGCAGCATCTGTGTTAATTCTCCGACCATTACTCGGGGGTCCGTCTTGTGCTGCAACAAGACTAACAACCGACGCGCTTCACTCCACTAAACACGTGAAGAAGAAAAAAAAAATTGCAGAATTAACTTCTTAAACAAGACGTTTATATACAGGGTCTAAAGATCCCCGGCGATCACAACACGACTCAACGGCCATAATGAACCAAGAGAACAAAAGAAACCCCCCCCCCCCCTCCCCAACCTCATGGTGACATTTAAAACAAAGTGTAAAAAAAAAAAAAAAAATTAACCCGCCACTTAATGCTTCCTACCACCGAGCACTGGTTTCTAAAGTGACATTTTCCACCGCTCAATTTTTTTTTTTTTGCACTCAACGCTCAAAATATTCTAATTTGCTTTTACACATTTTATATATTTCCGCATGGTACCGTATAGAGTCAACTAAATATACCGCTTTGGAAATGGAGCAATGTTTCCACAACCTCCTATGGAGCGTCAAAAATATTTCAATTTCTCCGATGTGTGATATAACTGGATGTGTTCTGGGGAAATAAAAAAAATAAAAAATCTTATCTTCATTAGGATGCCGGAAAAATAAAATCAGTAACGTCGTCGACGGAGGTGGCGGTGGGGGTGATGGCGACGACGGTGGGTAGAGGCGGAGGGGGTCTTTTTAATGGGCACCAAACTTACAGAATGTCAGAGTTACTTTGCACAGATAGATTTTCTAGACTGTAATAACGGTGGAGCCAAGATACGAGGCCTCTCGTCGGCACTAACCTACATGACATGACTTTCAAGGCAGGTGTTACCGTAATTAGCTATTGTTTGACTATCAAAAGTCAGAGCTGATTAAACCCACTAAGTACAAGTGCACTATTTTATTTCAAAGAATATTATGAATTGCACGCTGGGGCTCTTTCAGTGCGGACCTTCCTTCCGGAGTCTGCTAAGAGCCCATGCCAGCGGTAATCAAAACTAAAATCTGCATAAACCTTCGGGGTTTTTAATTCAAGCAGAGTCCTTTCATTACAAATATGTTACTTTATGAAATGTGGTCGCCAGCAAGGAGAGAAAAATGTGACTTCTTAAGAAAAGTGACTGGCATCTCTTTAGTGATTAACCCGAGATTAATGGAGGCCCCCACTGCTAGGTCTAAGTCCATTTTATTGCTAATTCATTTAGGTACCATTTCAGATGCACTTGACGAAAATCACCTGCTAGGAAGTCATGTTTTGGCAAGCAGGGATAGCCATTATGGTCAGATCCTAAATACATTTTTTATTAGACAAGCTCGGATAAGTGCCTTGTATTTATCATCCCGTTTTTTTTTCTTTTTAGCCTTGTATTATTTAATGTATTCAATTAGTTAAAAAAAACATGAGATGCCTCCTATATTAAGGTTACATTGTATCCGGGATATGGTGTAGGTTCCGTACTCCCATGCAGAAAACCGGACGCGTCGGGGTTGGTCCTGGCGTGACGGGGCCACAGCCCTTCGAGGTTTAATACAATTTAGTTTTTCTAAAGAATTTTCCGGGTTCAATAATATTCATTACCGAGAATGCGGATAAGGAGTAAAAGTGTAAAAAAAATTACAGCTATTTATTTAAAGAGTAGAGGAAATGGATTATTTTTGGATTTTCTCTTTTTTTTAGATTTTGGGGCAAATATTATTTGTTGGTTATTGAATTATGAAGGACTAATGTGCGGAGACCCCCAGACACATTGTAGTTGGCCGAACCCGCACATTTCGGCAGAATTGGTTGACTAATGTGAATGGGGCCATTTGACTCATCAAACAAATTACATTGGAGGCAAGAAGGGATTGGGTATGGCGATATCATCTGTTCGATCCCTATGTTCTTAAAAAGATAAACCACCACCTCTACAAAGAAAATCCACTGATTTAGGTCTGTTTCCGAAACTGCAGTCGGTGGATGGATGCCTAGCCTTGGTAACCCTTGTCTTATGTCGTTACACTCGCCACAGAGTTAGACTTTGACTCACAGGGGCCACCCTGGTGTTTCCCTATTTAGGTCCCAAAGCTCGCAACAGAGTGAGGACCTGAGGGACTACGTATCAGGGTGGTTTGGTGCTCTCCCCACTAGGAGGCACCCCTTGGCAATGGGCTTCCTTCTCTGGAGAGAGGGATATCTGGCTATTCCCGTGTTTTGAGACTCGTAACTGAGGCTCCATGGACCCCTTTTTTGCATATTCAAATTTTGTATGGGACAATCAATGGAGACTCGTAAATGAGTACTCCATTGGAATTTTTCACTGTTCTCCCTGAGTTCAGTGATTGTTGTGTTTTGTTGGTCTATTTTTCATTGCCCCAGTAGCCAGAATCCTGCTCCACACTGATGAGGGGCAAATACCCCGAAACTGCAGTCTGTGGATGGATGCCTAGCCCTGGTAACCCTTGTCTTATGTCGTTATACTCACCACAGAGTTAGACTTTGACTCACAGGGGCCACCCTGGTGTTTCCCTATTTAGGTCCCAAAGCTCGCAACAGAGTGAGGACCTGAGGGACTTCGTATCAGGGTGGTTTGGTGCTCTCCCCACTAGGAGGCACCCCTTGGCAATGGGCTTCCTTCTCTGGAGAGAGGGATATCTGGCTATTCCCGTGTTTTGAGACTCGTAACTGAGGCTCCATGGACCCCTTTTTTGCATATTCAAATTTTGTATGGGACAATCAATGGAGACTCGTAAATGAGTACTCCATTGGAATTTTTCACTGTTCTCCCCGAGTTCAGTGATTGTTGTGTTTTGTTTATCTATCTATCTATCTATCTATCTATCTATCTATCATCTATCTATCTATCTATCTATCTATCTACTATCTATCCATCTCCTATCTATCTATCTATCTATCTATCTATCTATCTATCCAGCAGAAAGCGAGCAGCACAGCTTCTTCAATTAGTTGGTGCCAGCGGGCCAAGGTCCTGACTTCCACGGCACACAGGTTCAACGTGAAGAAAAAATGTGTTTATTTAAATCATGCAGCAATCCAGAACGCAACATTTCGGTAGCTGGTAAATGGTAAATCTATCTATCTATCTATCTATCTATCTATCTCCTATCTATCTATCTATCTATCTATCTATCTATCTATCTATCTATTATCTATCTATCTCCTATCTATCTATCTATCTATCTATCTATCTATCTATCTATCTATCTATCTATATATCTCCTATCTATCATCTATCTATCTATCTATCTATCTCCTATCTATCTATATCCTATCTATCTCCTATCTATCTATATCCTATCTATCTCCTATCTATCTATCTATCTATCTATCTATCTATCTCCTATCTATCTATCTATCTATCTATCTATTATCTATCTATCTATCTATCTATCTATCTATCTCCTATCTATCTATCTATCTATCTATCTATTATCTATCTATCTATCTATCTATTATCTATCTATCTATCTATCTATTATCTATCTATCTATCTATCTATCTATCTATCTATCTATCTTCTATCTATCTATCTATCTATCTATCTCCTATCTATCTATCTCCTATCTATCTATCTATCTATCTATCTATCTATCTATCTATCTATCTTCTATCTATCTATCTATCTATCTATCTATCTATCTATCTATCTATCTCCTATCTATCTCCTATCTATCTATCTATCTATCTATCTATCTCCTATCTATCTATCTATCTATCTATCTATCTATCTATCTATCTCCTATCTATCTCCTATCTATCTATCTATCTATCTATCTATCTATCTATCTATCTATCTATCTATCTATCTATGATATATATTTGCTAGTTCTCCCTCTGTATATTGTTTCTCTCCTTCCAGAACACATCGGGGAGGGCTTCTGGGTTTCTGGCTCCGGTTCAGGATCTGAGGCTCCTGATGTTAATTGCTAATTTTCCTCAATATTAAACAATAAGAAAAAGCGGTCACAGTGTCAGTCATTACGGTTGGCCTTTTAGCACTGTCTAAACACTTCCCGCGCCGGTCCTGCGGTACGCTGCTGCCGTCCCCCCTCTTCCTCTGGATGTACGTGTTAATTATCTTGTCACTTGTGTAATTCCTCCCCGTAGTCTATTAATTAGAGGGTCGCTCGCTCGCCATGTTTATCCAATAGCTTTTTTAATTATCGCAGCTACTTAGAGGCTGACAAAGGAGAAGTCATCCATCTGCATCTTGTGTACACGCAAACAAAGAGTAATGCCGTACTGTACTGTGCGTCATGGCTGACAGCTCCATCACATTATATACCGACCGGAATCACATATATATTATGTACTGTACCGTGCCTCATGGCTGACAGCTCCATCACATATATATTGTATACTGTACTGTGCCTCATGGCTGACAGCTCCATCACATTGTATACCGACCGGAATCACATATATATTATGTACTGTACTGTGCCTCATGGCTGACGCTGACAGCTCCATCACATTATATACCGACCGGAATCACATATATATTATGTACTGTACTGTGCCTCATGGCTGACAGCTCCATCACATTATATACTGGCTGGAGTGACATATATATTGTATACTGTACTGTGCCTCATGGCTGACGCTGACAGCTCCATCACATTATATACCGACCGGAATCACATATATATTATGTACTGTACTGTGCCTCATGGCTGACAGCTCCATCACATTATATACCGACCGGAATCACATATATATTATGTACTGTACTGTGCCTCATGGCTGACAGCTCCATCACATTATATACTGGCTGGAGTGACATATATATTGTATACTGTACTGTGCCTCATGGCTGACGCTGACAGCTCCATCACATTATATACCGACCGGAATCACATATATATTATGTACTGTACTGTGCCTCATGGCTGACGCTGACAGCTCCATCACATTATATACCGACCGGAATCACATATATATTATGTACAGTACTGTGCGTCATGGCTGACAGCTCCATCACATATATATTATATACTGTACTGTGTGTCATGGCTGACAGCTCCATGACATTATATAGCAGCTGGAGTCACATATATATTATATACTGTACTGTGCGTCATGGCTTACAGCTCCATCACATTATATACTGGCCGGAATCACATATATATATCGCCTCTTCCTATATCATTATCCTACATGACTGGGATATCTCATACATAGCTGCCAGGTATGATACCATACAATGCTCCATGCTTCCTTCACAGCAACAGCAGCAACAAAACGGTGAGACCCCAGTATGGTAAATGGCTGTATGCGAACAATGATCTGTGAGTTTAAATGGCTGTTATTATCAAACACAGGTGTCAAACCCAGGTCCCCCAGCCATTACAAAACTACAACTCCCATCATGCCTAGACAGCCAAAGCTATAGCTTTGGCTGTCCAGGCATGATGGGAATTGTAGTTTTGCAACAGCTGGAGGGCCTGAGTTTGACATCCCCCAAAGACCACTGCTCTAAGAAGACCATCCCTAACCTAGAGCAGGTGCCTAAAGGTGGCCATTCATATGGGATTAGGGATGGGGAACCCTCTGCCTTCCAGCCATTACAAAAATACACGTCCCATTATTCCTGGTAAGCCAAAGCTTTGGCATGATGGGAATTGTAGTTTTGTAACAGCTGCAGGGCCAAAAGTTCCCCATCCCTGCACTAGTTGAATGATTCCAAAATGGCTGTTCCTTTGGTTCTCTAGATATGTCCGGCAGCTTGCTTCACTCTAAATATTCGGAATGGGGAGTTGCGCAAACTTGACGAACTATTCGGGTGCAGCAACGTTCTCCGAACTCGAATGTTTGGAATTTGACTCCTGGTGGTTGAAGAAGTTGGATGCAGCTCTAGGGAGTCCTGGAAAACAAGAATACAGCCAGCGGCCATAGGCTTTTTTCGTTTTTTTCCGGGACCCCCTGGGACAGCATCCAACTTCTCCAGATGCCAGGAGTCAAACGACGAGCGCTTGGGTTTTTAGAACATTGCCGAACCCGAACAGTTCTCCAAGTTTGCTCCCAATTCCAAATATTTATAGTGAAGCAAGCTGCATGTATGTCTGAGCCCGGGTATGGGGGATTGAAACGAATACCTTTTGGCCATGAGAATAAAGAGATTAGTCATATTGGAATCTAACATGCCCAGTCCCTCTCTCTGGGGCATCTGGTATATATGGTATATATGCTATATCTGGGGCATCTGGTATATATGGTGTATCTGGTATATATGCTATATATGCTATATCTGGGGCATCTGGTATATATGGTGTATCTGGTATATATGACCAGCCAAGCTTCTAGATAACATCTGTGAAAATAGACCTTGCTTGGCTAGGACCATATCTCATGAAGACCATTTTTTAAAGCAACTTTTATGGGGTGAGCATGACACCAAGCTCTATTCCTATTGGACGAGGACTACATGGAGTCATGTAGTGAATGACAATAATAATATTTGGCCTTAAAGGGGTGGTTAAAAAAAAATCTTTCAAATCAACTAATGCCAGAGATTTGTAAGTTACTTTTATTTAAAAAAATCTCCAGCCTTCCAGTACTCATCAGCTGCTGCATGTCCTACAGGAAGTGGTGTATTCTCTCCAGTCTGACACAGTGCTCTCTGCTGCCACCTCTGTCCATGTCAGGAACTGTCCGGAGCAGTAGCAAATTTCCGTAGAAAACCTCTCCTTCTCTCCAGACTGGGAAAAATACAACTTCCTGCAGGACATACAGCAGCTGATAAGTACTAGAAGACTTGGGATTTTTTAATAGAAGTAATTTACAAATCTCTGGCACCTGTTGATTTAAAAGAATGTTTTTAAGTTGTTTCAGTTGTTCTGGTTGTCACCTACACTGCCTATTGGATCAACCCACAAAATGGCTGCTCCCGCAGTTCAGTAGGAAGGTACCCTTTAAGGGACGTGTTAACAGATACTTTCATGGTTCATAATTGATGCTAATAAGTCATCGTAAGAGACAGAGACATCTCATAAATTCCGCTGTATTAGGTTTCCATAAACTATTCTCTTCTTAAATGCCAACGAGCCCTTAGAGGAACGTCACCCGGCCTGTCCACAATGAGATCGCTGGCATCAGGTCTCCGTGGATCACAACAAAATGGAGGATAATTAATTAGAAATCTCCGGGTAAGCATGATTGATATATGCTAAAGAGAAGATTTCAGCACCTATTGTTTCTCCCGTAGGATTACCTCCTCTTGTTTAATAGTTCATTCGATCAGACTTCTCTTGTATTTCCCGGTCTCGGCCGTGCCAGGCTGCTCTCAGAGGCTCTTGGTAGTTTAAGTCCCCTTAATGAAGATTAAGATGTCAGGACTCTTACACTGTTTGAAATCCCCATTTTATTAACTTCTTATGAGCGGCTGAAAATGGGGACATTCCTTTATAGGGAATTATACAAATAATAAAAAAACACAATTATCAGGTATTATTAGGAAAGGCTCCGTCATATTATAAAGAAATATATTATCTCCATATAATGAAAATCTTCAGATGTGCAAAGCAAAGCAAATTCTCTGGTCTTTAATGAAACCGACAACTGAGAGGAAACAAAGTGCAAGGGAGGAAGAGGAGAACAAGAGTTGTGTGTATTATATAGGAACAGATCCCAGCAGACACCATACTCGCTGTCTATACTACAGAGGATTCAGGTCATATAGGAAGAATGCTCCGCCAGATAGAAACTTAATTTAAAATATCCTCCCATCATGCATCAGAAGAGACTACACAATCCACACCGCCATATCTGTGGTAGAAGAAAACTGTGCTGATTGTCTCCTCCTGCCAAACCAAGTCATTGAAAAGAGCGGCTAAAAGCATTTCTGGCATAAGGAGGTGGTAATCATCAGCTGTTACTAGACAAACTAACTGCAATACCCGCACCGATACTACTGATTCCCATAATGTAACGGGATGCAACACCTGTAATACTGCTCCCTATGTAACCACTAATATAACTGCAATAGTACTGCTCCCTATGTAACCACTAATATAACTGCAATAGTACTGCTCCCTATATACAGGAATATAACTACTATAATACTGCTCCCTATATACAGGAATATAACTACTATAATACTGCTCCTATATACAGGAATATAACTACTATAATACTGCTCCTATATACAGGGATATAACTACTATAATATTGCTCCTATATACAGGAATATAACTACTATAATACTGCCCCCTATATACAGGAATATAACTACTATAATACTGCTCTTATATACAGGAATATAACTACTATAATACTGCTCCCTATATACAGAAATATAACTACTATAATACTGCTCCTATATACAGGGATATAACTACTATAATATTGCTCCTATATACAGGAATATAACTACTATAATACTGCCCCCTATATACAGGAATATAACTACTATAATACCGCTCCTATGTACAAGAATACAACTGCTATAATACTGCTCCTATATACAGGAATATATCTACTATAATCACGAACTGGAGAGAATGGAACGGCTGCACATCCCATCTATGGCGGATACTAATGCCGCTAGGCCTATATTAAAAATCAACACCAGAGTGTCTGTATATGAATTGATCAAGCCATATTGCCCCGTGTACCACCGCGCAGGTCCTCTGGTCCACACGGGTCCCTACGCTAACTCCACACCGTGTCGGTCAGCGACCGCCAACCCCGCAAAGCGTGCACACGCAGGGAAGGGAGGCCATGGAACGGCCCTGCAACCCCAATGTCACAGGACCAGACCCAAAAAGCCCCACCAAAACCCGGCCAGCACCACCGGCGGGGAAGGCTGCCCCCAAACGACACAAGTATGGATATGGTATTACACTTACCATTGCTGCTCTCACAGAATGGGGAAGACATAGGGTCCAGACATGTGAGCACAGGCATATCCTGCTAATTTTGGTCATGTGGGTCTTATAAAGGAGTGCTAGCCGTTCAGAGAGGGAGAACTGTAAAACACGAACTGGAGAGAATGGAACGGCTGCACATCCCATCTATGGCTGATACTAATGCCGCTAGGCCTATATTTGCGGGGTTGGCTGCCGCTGACCGACACGGTGTGGAGTTAGCGTAGGGACCCGTGTGGACCAGAGGACCTGCGCGGTGGTACACGGGGCAAGATGGCTTGATCAATTCATATACAGACACTCTGGTGTCGATTTTTAATATAGGCCTAGCGGCATTAGTATCAACCATAGATGGGATGTGCAGCCGTTCCATTCTCTCCAGTTCGTGTATAACTACTACAATACTGCTCCTATATACAGGAATATAACTACTATAATACTGCTCCCATATACAGGAATATAACTACTATAATACTGCTCCTATATACAAGAATATAACTACTATAATACTGCTCCTATATACAGGAATATAACTACTATAATACTGCTCCTATATACAGGAATATAACTACTATAATACTGCTCCCATATACAGGAATATAACTACTATAATACTGCTCCTATATACAAGAATATAACTACTATAATACTGCTCCTATATACAGGAATATAACTACTATAATACTGCTCCTATATACAGGAATATATCTACTATAATACTGCTCCTATATACAAGAATATAACTCCTATAAAACTGCCCCTATATACAGGAATATAACTACTATAATACTGCCCCTATATACAGGAATATAGCTACTATAATACTGCTCCTATATACAGGAATATACTACTATAATACTGCTCCTATATACAGGAATATAACTACTATAATACTGCTCCTATATACAGGAATATACTACTATAATACTGCTCCTATATACAGGAATATAACTACTATAATACTGCTCCTATATACAGGAATATAACTACTATAATACTGTCCGGTATGTGCAATAGTGCAGCTACTATAATAGTCCTACTAATAAGCATTGTCTGAGTCTGTATTACTTTTTATAAAATATACTTGGATGCTAGAATGTGTCCGTATGGAGGAAAGGTCAACTGGAAGCCATTTATAGAGAGTAATAATAATAATAATAATAATAATAATAATTAATATTATTATTAGTATTATATTTGTAATTATTTTATTATAATATTTTCAAATATTTTTTTCTCTGGCAAGACCCATTCTCCCCAATCCCAGAGGCCAATCCAAAAAAATAAAATATTTTATGCTAAATTCTGTCTTTGTTAATTATCACCTCCATTGAGCTCCCCTAATGTTCCCCTTTGAGAGCATATAAAACCGTATCACCATGACGGTGTTTGTCTTGAGGAACGGTGGAACGTCCCATCATCCGCCCGATTTAATAGTCTTCATTCTGACCGAATCCATTGCCGCTGAGAAGAACTGATAGATATACGAATGATGAATCTACCAAGTTCAATTATAGTTCACTTCGCTCTCCTTCTAAGAAAACGCCCGGCCTCTCGCTCCTCCTGACACGATTATTAAACGTTTGCTTTGAAATTCAAGAATGAATTCAGCATTTTCCCTTTGTTGACAGTAAAGAATCGCTCAATGGGGTTTTAAGACGGGAGGATTACGGCCCGGTGTCATGAATCCCGTCTTCTTAGGTGAAAGGGACTTTGCCAGCAGCTATGCAAACAACATAACAAGGTGCTGTTTAGATTTCTACGCTAAACTTAAGGCTTCAGGATAAGTGATGAAATCCCAAAGGCCGTGAATTTTTTTTTTTTTTGTAGTCGAAATCTTTGCACCGCTCACCTCGAAGACAGGTCATGGCATCGTAAACTTGGCTTAAAGAGAAACACACACATCGGAGCTATCTTACTGGATTAATATCCTAAATGGATTTACTGATAGTTACTGTAATATATCCAAAGGTCAAAGTCCGCCCCCCCCCCTCCCCAACGTCCTTAGTGTTTACCAGTGGAAGAAACGTTCAATGCTGTGCAAATAAAAGTGAAGGAAGACTTTGCCTTCTCATCTGTTCTGCGCTATTGAAATCAACATTATTAATAGTCGCGGCTTATCAGTGAGCGCTGTCTGGCAGTTACGGGGTTTCCACCCAGAATGACTATACAGAATCCGGGACATGTCAACATCAATGGGCTGGAGACGTTAAGGAGTCGTCCGAGACTAGAAGTTACTTTTCTTCATAGGGTCGAAAAGTATTATCGTCATGGGGGATGGTCAAGTAAAGCTATTGTGTTGCTGATCGTGGGAAAAAAAAAATTAATTTCAGTCTCCGAAATAGACGGCTCCCTCTACTGGGGTATATATATAGTGAGAATCGCAACATTGTTTCCATTTAAAAAAAAACAAAAACACAATACAGTAGATGGTGACTATAAGTACATAAGGCCACCTCTCCCCTGGCACTATGAATCTTTAAGAATGTTGAGAGTCCTAATGTTCTCCACTCTGTGCTCTGTTTAGGATCCGGAGTGAGGAATAGTTATAAGGAGCGTCTCCCTCTCTGGAGGACTTGGTAAATTTTGGTAAATTAAACTGTTGTCAGCCATGCTTTCCCTCAGCTTGTAATGGATATTGTCTCTACTGCCGCACTTCCTGTCTACCAAACATCCCTTTAACTGATTTCCTGTTCCTGTTGTACACTGTAGCTAGTGATTTAGCCAACTTTTTATCTGTCTCACATAGTAAGAGGCTTCTATGGGTGTAGTTGGCAGGGTTATAGTCAAGAAGATGTAGTGGGTCGGAGATAGAGTTGGCTAAATTCCAAGTTACAGTGTGCAGCAGGAACAGGAAGTCTGTTGCAGGATGTATACTAGATAAGACAGGAGCCAGCAAAGCAAACAGAAGCAGAAGGAAAGTATAAAAGACTACAGTAAGGTAGCAAAATAATTTTGTTTATCAATATATATTCATTAATTATAAGTGGGAATAGGTTTAATTATAGGAAGACCCCTTTAAATCTGATCACTGAAGGTTCAAGTAGGAATGGTCCAGAGAGAGAAGCCATAAAATCTGTGTATAAAAGTCTTTAGGACAAGAGAAACTTAGATGCTTTCTTCCAGAAACAGCGCCACTCTTGTCTTCAGTTTATGTGCGGTATTGCAGCCCACTTCCATTAAAGTGAATAGAGCTGAGCTGTATTACTGCACACAACCTGAGGACAGGGGTGTAGACTGTAGTGATCCCAGGATGCATTGCACCGTGCATGTATTTTACCCCATAATTATTAGAACTTCCCGTTGCCCTTTTTATAGTCATTCTGAACAGTTCCCCCACGCCTTTATTAATGATTCAGATAGAGTCGACTCTCCCGTATTGTGCGGTCAGGCCTCTATTAAATGAAGATTAATTACTGATTTGTAATAAATATCTTTATTATATTCCGATCTCTCCAATTTGTGGCGTAAATGAGGCTACTGAAGCATTCAGCGACATAATAGAGCGGTTCACAGTGGCGGATATTTAAATTACCATTATTTTAGTCTAAGTATTACTTATCACAATGGAAATTTAAATAAACTTCCACAAACATTTAATGTTCTGGGTAATTTAAATTGACATGAGTCACTCAGAAACCTTATGAAAATTGATATAGTGAGCAAAATAATTGGCCGCATGGAAGGACGCTGTTATTAAAAAATATATAAATCACCGGCCGAGGTTAAACAAGGGAAGTCAGCGGGCACAACCACCCGAGAAATTCTATCAGTATGGAATAGCTTTACATCAGGTCTCTTATCGGTGAATTTTTGCCCAAAATGAGCAAAAATGATCAGATAGGGCCAATGGACCACGACCCGTTCTTCACTGGTCTAACACCAGCTTCACCAAATCTATAGCATGGGAATGATTAAAAAATAAGTACAAAAGGGAAACGTAAAGGGACGGTTACATGGCCGATTGTTTGTCTTAGAGGACCTGTAAAACATCCCAGATATGAACTGACCATTAGTCCTCTTAAAGGAGTATTCAGACCCTAGGGTAAAAATAATATACTGCTGGGGTAGGATTACATTTAAAAAAAAAAAAACGTACTCACCTAGCCCCAGTCCCCCATAGCTCCTGTTCTGGTCTTCTCCCATGTTCTCTTGTGGTTTGGACCAGGAACTACCGCTTCAGCCAATCACTGACTGAGACAGGACTCTGCTGCGGCCAGTGCTTGGCTGAGGTGGCAGGTCCTGCTCCTAGGTGCTGATCTCAGCAGGAGAAGTAAGAAGAGTGGGGACTAGACATAGACAAATGGGAGCAGCAGGGGAACTGTGCTAGGTAAGTATGGTTTTATCTTTTTTTTTTCCCTTTAAGGGAAGCCAGAATCCTGCTCCACACTGATGAGGGGCAACACCCCGTAACAGCTGTCTGTGGATGGATATCTGCCCTTGTGTTTTCCTTTGTCATTACATTGACTTATAGGGCCACTTAATATGGTGGTTTTGGTGGTTTCCTTACAGGATCCACACCTTGGCTGGGTACTTCCCAGAGGGATATCTGGCTAGTCCTGTGCTTCAAGACTCTTCGGTGAGGCTCCACGGGCTCACTTTTTGCATATTAATGTTTCCCAGGGGGCAATGCATCTAGGATTTAACTGCAGTGAGCACTTTCACTAGCAGCCAGCAGTGTTATAGTTTGTCTGGCCTCCCTGAGATAAGCGATCTGTTCCTCACATAGAAATCATAGTCTTTTAGGATACAGAATTATAAAGTAGAGTGTCCCTTTAACACATCTTGCAGGTTCTTTCCTGAGCAGGAATAGACACCGGTTCCCAGTCCTGACACCCTCCTCCCTATCGCTGGAGTATAAAGTTCACCCTTGTGTGGCTAGCTGCAGAGGCATTCCTCCAGCAGACACCTTTCATCCCAGCTTCCCCCTTATCTTATCTGCAGAGATGTGTGCCGGGCTGCTACAGGAAGGTGTTGTTAATACAGTAAAAGGAGAGTGGAAGGTGATGGTTATCGCGGAACGCTGGGCGAACAGTAGGAGGAAAAGGTTTCAAATGTTATTGAATGTTCCATTGGGTGGAGCTGCTTTTACCAAGGTGCAATGATACATTGTATCTACACCCATGGTGTTCCTCCAGTGTAAAAGGGATACAAATTCTCCATCATAAAGATGTGTAGAGACTTAAAGGGAATGTGTCATCCGGAAATGACTTATTGTGTAAATAAAGTTTTTATGTTAAATATTTGGTGACATTTTTTTTATTTTTCCATCTATATTATATCTTGCAGTTTTCATTCTCACCACTGGGGCTAATACTAAGCCGAGACTTCCTGTTTTGTCTGTGGTGATAAGAGGAGGCTGCAGTAAAGTGATCTGTACAGCATTGCAGCGTCATGTGACACCAGTAGATGGAGGACACAATAGCAGCTCCCTGTGGAATGACCTCTTCACAGGTCACAGAGCGCGCTCAGTAATGTCTCACATTCATCTCAAGGGGACAGAGTCTGTCTAGTGTAGTCTATGTCCATGAGTCTTGCTAAAAAGCATGTCACTAAATGCTGTTACGATCACCCAGGCAATATGGCCGCCCCATAACAATGTACAAAAAGTGAAATAAAAAAAAATACAGTCAGAAAATAGAAGTTTTAATATTATACTCTAATTAGGAAAAGAAAATGTAGTTGACACGTTCTCTTTTCAGGGCATTCAGGCCAGGTGTCTCAGAGCTTCTGTTTTCACTTGTGGAGGCCACCACCATGGGAATTCTGATCAGTTAGCAGTGCTCCCTGGGAAAAAAGGTATGCAAATTAGCTCCAATAAGAGGAAAACTGTCTCTCTAGCACCACCTTCTGGAGGTAGCCACTCTGTAAGTCAATTACTGACTTATAAACAGTTCTTGAAACATGACTGGGGATTATTAGTCAAACCAGAATCTCTTCAAGGAAAAGGACCTACGTGTAGATATAGTTCTATGAAGGGTTTCCGTTCACTTAACCCCTGGCTGCAATAGTTTTGTACTGACAAGGGGAAAGAACCTTCCATGCACAAAGGAGATTCTGGTTTGGCTGGTAGTCCCTACTCAAGTCTTAAGGCTCTGTTATGGGTCAGACTTTGACTTACAGGGCAGATACCTGCAATGGGTGGCGCTAGTTTTCTTTCTACTAGAGGTGAGCTAATTTGCATAATATAGTATGTCAAAGAGGAGGAGCTTTAAAAACCATGAGAACATTTTTTTTTAATTGGACTGACGTTGCCTGTTTTCTGCCTCTCACATTTTAGCTTTTCAGTGTAAACTAGGACAGGATCAGCAGAGTCACCTCATCATTACCAGAGGGACAGTAAGGCCTGTAGCTCTTTTGTAAGGCTGAAAACCTGTTTAAGGCAGGATAACAATAGATGCAACACACAAATATGTCTCTGTATGCGGCTCCTCGTCTACTTGCTGGTGTCAGTGATGGGGCTGTACTCTATCTTTTTCCAGATATTGTACTGTACTGGAATATAAAATAGCTGATAATTATTTCACCCTATCCCACACACATGCCCTCTTGGGGCTGGAAACTTTGAATGTGTTCTGTATAGGGAGATGGGAGAAAGCCGCTGCCAGACACCCCTGGCAATTTCTTATCACCCAGAGAACAAGAAGAGCAGACAATTGAAATGCAACATTCTTGATCCCTCTTTCCCATAGGAGGTCCCTATACACAAATCTGTTGGCCAAACACAGCGAGTTGTGGCTAGCTTTAGTCTCCCCCACTCTTAGCACCTCCCCCACGCTTCTATCCATACAGAAATGATGAAAAAGGAAGCGCTTTTGCCTCTAATATGGCCGCCCCATGTACATTCAAAAACCTAAATAAAATCTCTCTCTTCTACAGACTACAGACAGAGTTCCTGTCTCGGCCAGAGGTGTCAGCAGAGAGCACTGTGTCAGACAGAAAATCAAACATTTCCTGCATGACATACAACAACTAATAAGTATGGGAAGACTTGAGAATTTTTGATAGAAGTAAATTACAAATCTTTATAACTTTCTGATATCAGTTAATTTGAAAGAAAAAGATTTTCGCTGGACAACCCCTTTAAAGAAAAACTCCAGTTATTCAGATGAGACGTTCCCGACGTTTATCACCGACACAAAGCGTCTTCCTCAGACTCGGATCTGGAACAGATTTATTAAACCTAAAGTTTCACGTCTGAAGGCATTGATGAATAACCCTTTTAATGCCTGCGAGTTCCTGTCCCTTTCAGAATTAACTAGCTAATAGGCCGCCCGTCTAATGCCCCCCCCCCCTCCCCTGCCAATTCCCTTTTATTCCGCTCGGGCTGCACAATCTAATTAAATAAGTATCGCAAACACCTGAAATGTTGTGATTTTATTAAGTCGACCATCTGGCTTCCATAACGCCCTGTAATGTATTCAATAAATCCTGCCCCGAGACCCGCAGATTTTTCACACTATGGGCTAATCTATCTTTTTTAACTAGCCTAATATAGACTTAGCCCCACAAATGTTATGGTAGCGATATTGTCAGCGGTCACAGAGTCTAATGAGGAAACGGTCAATTATAATCCGGCAGCCGACAGGTTAAGGTCGTTCAGGAAGGGGAAGGAAAGGCACTCTAGCCGCTTAGTTACAATGGGGACCTATACGCTCCCCCAGCTACACACATGTTGTTTTATACAGAGAGGAGGATAAGCTGTACCCAGACGCCTATGGCACATTTGTTACACAGACTGTGGTTATACTTTCCACAGCAGATTCAATTGATTTATACAAACAGCGCCACTCTTGTTGGTGGGTTGGGTCTGGTATTGCATGTTTTAAAAGCCCAGCTTCTTTGAACTCATAAAACCCAATTCAAGCTGGATACACATAAGAAGCTTGTTCAGCCGTCGGCCACTGCTCCCGATCCCCACATGTATACTAGACTGAGCCAAGCAGGCATGTCTTCTCAACAGGGAAGGGAATCCACTGCCAGACTCCACTGGTGGCAACTTATCACCTGAGAACTAAAGGATTAGATATGAAATCCAACATTTTAAGCCCAACAGTTCTCTCTCCTGACGCCTGTCCTCAGGGGAGAATCGGGCGGCCACCAAACACAGCGGATGGATCGTCTTGGATGAGTTTGACGGACACATATCTTAATTTAAAGTCCCCAGCCTTGGTACAACATTTTTTTCAGGACCCTTTACCCATCATATGGCATTTATGCTTCTCTGTTATCTGCTCTTATGTGGCAGCGGGACCCTTGACCATGACAATACTAATAGCTGCTAAGTATCCTTTGGCCAAAGCTTTCATATAATAAACTCTCCCGACCTCCCATACATGTACACTAGAGATTAGCAAACCTCGAGCATGCAGTCCATCCGAACCCGATCGTTCGGCATTTGATTAGCGGTGGCTGCTGAAGTTGGATAAAGCTCTAAGGCTATCTAAAAAACATGGATAGTCATTGGCTGTATCCATGTTTTCTAGGCAACCTTAGAGCTTTATCCAACTTCAGCAGCCCCAGCTAATCAAATACCGAACGTTCGGGTTTGGATGGACTAGAGCATGCTCGAGGTTCGCTCATCTCTAATGTATACGTGTGTTCTGAATGAAGAATAGGGAGTATGCTGCTGTAAGATACCTATGGTGGTGGATTAGCTCTCATTACAACAAAAGGATTGGGCAATTTGAAATCGAATTGCCTGATCCTACTGTCTTCTGCCATTGGGAGTCAGGAGTCCCACTTAGGGCCCAATATCACTCTCTGGAGTGGAGCCGACTGCCGAGCTAATGAAGTGCTTCGCTTTGTTATTACTGTAAATTCGCTAATCTCTAGATATGCCATAAATGTCTGATACATACAAGTCCCACAGCCCCATAGCCCCCCCCCCCAAGCCCTCAGAGGTCAGAAAGGTTAAAAAATCAGCTGAGTGTATGCAGTTTATGTCACTCCCATTGACGTTAATGGGGGTTAGGCAAACGGCATAGCCCCATAAGCTACTATACATTGTCCACACGTTACAGAGACAGCATAACTAACATCTCTATGGGAGATACAAAAGCTGCACAATTCTCCCTCAGCTTCCCAACTTCCCAACCGCCTCCATCGGAGATTCCAATCGACAACAATGGAACAGGTTTTATTGGTCTTAATAATAATTCTGATGCAGAATCTGCATGAAAAAAAATTCAGTGGGAATAAACCCTAAAGAAACATTTCCAGAATTGTCTCTACTGTGCAAATTTTTTTGACAACTTTTTGGTTTAGTGTTTGTTTTTTTCTTTCAGACCAGAAATAACGGGGACAACCAGGAACGTAACTTCAGTTCCCGACATGGAACAAGGTGTAAGGAATGAAGAGAACTCTTAAGGCAGAGGAGTTAGAGGAGGAAGAATGAGTGTCCCGAAGGCAATGCCTCCCCGTATGGGTGATGTTTTGTCTGGCTTGATGATTTAAGGTTTGTCAGGAGATGTCACAAGGGTTTTAAGGCCAAGGACTTCCTGATGGCTGGAGATTTTCTTTCACACGACCTTCCCTGACGCTGATTTGGGTCTGACAGAGCCCGGCTGGCAGCAGATTCACACAGATCTCCTGGGCATTTTGGCATCTTGGAAATGACTGGAGGCTGCTTTACCGTCTAATCATCTCCATGATAAACTCCACAAGTGATTAGTCATTCAGACAGATCTGATTCTAGTATTCTTTATTTAACTCAGTCATTACCGCGTCTCCGCGCGCTGCAGACCCCTGCTGTAGACATCGACTTGGAGGAGGGAAGAAATGACTGAAATTAAAGACCACCAGGACTCGGCAGCTCAGGTCATTATTAATCACCGGCAATTTCTGACATTGTAATCGCTCCGCCGAGTTATTTTAAGTTTCTTGGTCAATGACGTCAAGCTTAATATAAAAGCGGAACATTGCGACTTTATATCTCCAGATTCCGTGTGTAAACCTCACAGAAATCGAGTGATCGGCACGATTCACGTGAAATGCTGAAATTCTTTGAGTATTTATACAATCTGATATCTAATCTGACAAAGAGAACAATTTCTTAATGTTCTTTGAAAACTTGATGATTGAAAACAAATCCGACCCCAACAAAATCACGCTCCATTGGAGACCGCATAGCTGAGTAGTGTTGAGTGGGACTGTCAAACTGTTCGGGTCGGCAATATTCTCTGAACCCAAACGCTCGGCATTTAGTTCCCGGCGGCTGCAGAAGTTGGATGCCGCCCTAGGGAGTCCTGGTAAACATGGATACACCCATAGGCATCCAACTTTTGCAGCCACGAGGAATCAAATGCCGAGTGTTTGGGTTCGGAGAACATCGCCAAACTTAGATAAAGGTTTGACGGGTCCACCGAAAACTATTACTGGCATGTTCTTCCCTAAAAACATTTCTTCAGAGGGAAAATAATCTGGTGCGTAGCTTTACTACCGTGTTTCTCCGAAAATTAGACGGAGCCTTATATTTTTACCCCCAAAGGAACAAGCACTATGAGGGACATTTACTAAGGAGTCTAATAAGTGCAACTATTCTAATGGGGATTCGTGCGTATTTTGCTCTAATATCTTGTGACTGATTCATTAAACTGTAGCACTGCCATAGTAAATGCATCTAAATAAAAAGGCGCAAAAAAGGCGCAACTATGAAAAAATTACGCCGTTTTATTCACCTGGTTTTGACCAGATGTAAGCTTGCGTCTGTTTAGGCGACTTTTTAAAAAGACGCAAATGATAAATTGGGCACTAATCCCGCAATTATTTACCAAAAATTAGGCGCAATTTTATTGGGGTGTTTATTGTTTATTGTTTATTGGGGTGTGTCGGATCATAAAGAGGACGTGGGGGCCATGGACCAGGCTGTCTGTGGTGCCAGTTTCGGAGGGCCACGAGGGGATTAGGTGAGTCCTGGGTGGCCGCGGAGGGGTGGCCTTACTTTCGGGGGGGGCGCCTTCATTTAGGGTGATGCCCTAGTTTAGAGTAGGGGGTGCCGTACTTTCGGGGGATGCCTTACTTTACTTTAGAGAGTAGAGTAAGTGGGATGTCTTATTTTAGGAGGGTGTTCCATTTTGGGGGAAACACGGTATGCAGAGAGCCATTTGGCGGCAGATGCACCGCCAAAGGCTTCATAAAAGGGTCTGTGAGTTCCTTTGTAACAAGCCTCTCAGAATTTTTTTATTTATTTTTTTTTACATTTTTGGCTAACCAAATAAAAATAGCTAAAAAGCCCAATTGGCCCTGCCCATTTCAGTCACATGATCACAATGTCTACCTTGTTTGAGTTAATTTATTTAAAACATTTGTAATTGATTATTACGCTTTCCACGAGTCTAAAAAAAAAAAATTTTGAAACAAAAAAAATGTAAATATTTCCGGATTTTTTTTTTTTTTTTATAATTTCAGCGTCATTTTCCAATAAACAAGTGTATTTATGCAGATTAACACCTTTCCACTTACATTCCAGATTTTTTATTTTGTCTCGTTTTATCAAAATCATGAATGCAAACTTCTTAATAGTACTTAGTTACCATGGCAGCATAAGCTGACCCCGGTATTATTGTTCTCCAGAGGGAGCCGGCTCTACGATATGTTCATTCACTGAATTAATGGACTGCTATTATGAGTGGTCTTCTAACCACCAAAATAGACATGTTGTAAAAATGTCTTCTTAGCTAAATACCCAGCATTCCCCAGGCTTCTGTCTGTAATTGGTGGCAGACTTATTGGCACAAGGTCATTTTCTATTCACTAAATAAAATAAAAAAAAGTGTGTGGTGGGGGTGTAAACATCAACCTACAAAAGTTTACAAATCTTTTCTTATGTTAAGATAGCCACTTGAAGACGTACGTGGAGTCTGGAGGTATTTGGGTCCATAATGCTTCACTTTAAAAACTTCCTTTGTTTAATTGCCCTTCGAGGGGAAACTATTTGCTATTCTTAAACATGGGTTTAATTTCCTTCTAAATGGGCCATAAAATATGCAGCAGGCGTGGATTACATATGTGAGAAGAGCATCCGCCTGCTTTGGTTTTGTATTTATATCCATTACAATAAAGGAGGGGGGGGGGAGCAGATTGAATGGGGAAGGTGTAAAATGTCAAAATTTTGTACATAAAAACATTTTTTTTTTTAAATTGTAGGACTACATCAGGAATGGGGAACCTTGGGCATTTTAGCTGTTGCAAAACTACAATTCCTATCATGCCTGGACAGCCAAAGCTAAAGCTTTGGCTGTCCAGGCATGATCGGAATTGTAGTTTGCAACACCTGGAGAGCTGAAGGTTCCCCATCCCTGGAGTACATCAACACGTGGAGTCCTGCCTGCTCCTAGGGAGTTCTGGAAAACATGGATACAGCCATAGGCCATAGACTGTATCATCGTTCTCTTGGCAGCCCTAGATGCTGAGGGTGAAAAGCCGAGCGTTTGGGTCCGTAGAACATTGCCAAACCGAACAGTTCGGCAACTCCGCTTAACTCTTGTGACAGTAGACAGAAACAAAAGGGTAGTGGGGCAAATGTACCACAAGATTAGCTTCCATATGTTCAGATAATTCTCTTATATGTACAGGTGTGTCTATGGTTTAAGAGGAGGTAGTTGGGCCCAGGCCGTGGTGCCTGCTGCTGTCACATAAGAAGAAAATAGTGTTATAATGGTACATGGTGTGTGACGGCCTCATCATAGATTTTTCATTGTAATAGGGCCAGTAATAAGCAAAGGTTCGTTTTTTGGCGAATCGTTGGCACGACCTGCTGAAAAGTCATCGGCCATCGGCATCTTCGTGTAAGTTGTGCCTCTCGACTATGAGAAGTCTGAAACTTATTATATGCAAATGCAACACAAATCCTTTTGCATTAGTTGAAAAGTTGAAAAACTATAAAGTAAAATACAATTCTAACTAATTCCCATATGGTGAATCCACCGGAGATTTTACCTATGGATTTGTGCATGGAAGAAGCAAAACAGAAATTTTACATTGGATTAGTATCAAATGTTTAGTAGAAATTGGTGGAAAACTCCCAATCCTTAGGGTCCTATTAGACTAAGCGATTGTTAACGATTAACCATAAACGATCGCAAACAAGATTGTTTATCGTTAGCCTAAAATTGCTCACCATATTACCTAGAACGAGAGTCGTTAGTTACTATGATCGTTTATTCCATCTGATCCCAGCAAATGGACGCCGATGTGGAATTACACTAAACGATTAGCGAACGAATGTGGAATTACAGCAAAAGATAAGCGAATGATTAACAATAATTTTCGGCTGAGCACAAAGGATGCGATCAACGACACGTGAACGATTTTTCGATCACTGCTTGCAGATTATCGTTCGAATTTTCACGATAACGATCACATTTGAGTGATAATCGGCTCATGTAAACACAGTGAAGGATCAAACGACGAGCGAGAAATCGTTTATTTTGATCTTTCAACATGTTTTCAAATTGTCGTTGGTCGTTCGCTAATTCGCACATCACTTCGTGTAAACAGTCTTTCACCGATTCACCCTATGTGTGAGATAGATTTAACCGATCTTAAAACGATCGCAATAACGATTTTTCCAAATGATATATTGTTCCATCTAAACACTGATTGTTATAAAAAACACATCGTTATTTCGAAATTGTTTATCGTTCGATTGGGCAAATTATCGCTCTGTGTAAATGCAGCATTACGCAAAACGATTATCATTTAAATTCAAACAATATAAACGATTTTTTTGCACCGTGTAATAGAGCCCTCAAAGGCTTTATCAAGGAATTTAAAAAGCACATCTACTTTCTTGCAAAAACAGCGCTGCCCCCGTCTTCAGGTTGCGTGTAGTATTACAACTTAGCTGCATTCATTTCAATGGAACTAAGCTGCAAAACCCCCACAACCAAACTGAGGACAAGTGGGGGCACTATTTCAGGAAGAAAGCGGACATTTGTCTGTTTGTTTTTAAGCCTGGGTGACCCCTTTGAAGAGCTAGAATAAAAATTTTTATATCTTTATATCTGTTCTATTTGAGCATGCAAATTTAATATTTTTTTTTTTTTTTAGGAATTTTTAAAATTCACATTGGAATTTTTGTGTAATTAAAAAAATGTTAAACAGAATGCCAACTTAAAACGTTTATTAGCGCTCTGGAATCAAGGATGCTTTATATATAAATAATAATAGGAAAAAACATGAAGCATCTGAGCGTATTTTTTCTTGGCTGGTGTTTGGTGAGATGGATGACCCCCTCCTTAGCCTCCGGCTGTGTGGCCCCATAATTGCCGTACAATAGACAGTTAACAGAAAGGACCCTGCTCTTCTCTAACTAACTTCCTGACTCCTTACTGAAGTCTGAGCTGTGTCTCATCCAGGTCATAACTCATCAGTCTTGTAGCTCCCCCAGGGACCCGTTCTGAAGCCCTGTCCGCGGCCCTGTTTTACCAGAGGCCATATTTGATGGCCCATATATAAATAGGAAACTGTGCACAGTCCGCGGGGACACTCCTCGCCTATCATACACAAATAATCATTTTGCAAATTATCATAATTATCAATCAATCATCTCCCGGCAAACAATGTAAGAGTGAGATATCGGATGTCTGCTGTGACCTTAAGTATTACATATCTCATTTTAAATGACAGGAGATGAATAGTTTCAGTAATGCGTATTTGAGAGTAACACAACACTATTATCTGCCGCTGATATAGCCGGACAAGAGCAGCATTAAAATTACATTTTTTACCCTTACATGTAACTGGGAGAAAGATTAGCGATCAATGAGATCAGCCGCTAGCCGGCTAATAGGAAAATAAGTCAAAAAGTGGAAAGGTAAATAAAGAAAATGGATTCAATGAAGTTTTTGTAATTTTGTATTATTATTTTTCTTATATATTTTTTTTTTAGTAATGCCGTAAAACTATTTCATAAAATATGACCAACACATTTACAAGTAACTATAGACTCTACGGAACCGTTGTTATTGACATTGGGAATTCAACTTTTTGTTTTTTTTCTAAACCCTTTAAGGTCTACTTTACATTTGTGTTTTTAGGCTGGTTTCTAGTGTTGAGTGGACTTGCTGAACTGTTTGGGTTCGGCAACGCTCTCCAAACCCAAACGCTCAGCATCTGATTGCCGGAAGCTGGAGAAATTGGATGCTGCCCTAGAGAGTCCTGGAAAACATGGATAGCCATAGGCTCCCCTAGGAGGGCATCCAACTTCTACAGCCACCGGGAATAAAATACAGAGCGTTCAGGTTCAGCGTTTAACACCACTGGTTTTCACACACTAGTACCTGGCTCAGTATTTTGCACGAGCATGTTTAGCCAAAACTGGAAGAGGAACCTACAAAGAAGAAAATGTAGTGGAAAGATTTGGACCTTTCTTTGCTTTTGGACCCATTCCTAGTTTTGTCTACAAGATCCAGAGACATAAAGTCATGCATCCTAGGTTAGGGTTTTGGTCATGCATCATGTTGTAAACTGCAGTGGCCCATTGCAACATAGCCCGATGTCTGTAGATGTAGTCGCATTGTGAGATGTGACATAACGTGACCCTGACAAGGGATTTGTAATAAATTTGATTGATTTTTGGTCACGGATCACAAGATTCATGTGACTTTGCATTAAGTTAATGCAAGTTGGGTACAGCTCCAACTTATTTGCAACATCTCTGCGGCTTGGCTATTAATTTTTTTTTTTTGGGGGGGGGGGCAATTTGCTACTGGGCAACCCAAGTGACCTTGTAACCCTAATCTAAGGCTAATTCTACACTAAGGGTCCTATTAGATATAGTGATTTTATGACAAATAACGATAAACAATCTCAAACAACCCCTTCGGTGAACAACCTAAAATCGTTCACCCAGTTACGATGATCGTTGCTTGTGATTGTTCTTGTGGTCGTCCTGTCCTCGCTGATCATTAGTTTCAGAGGTATAACACTTACAGAACCTATGGAAACGATTGAATTATGTTTTATTACACAGAACGATTTGTGAACGAACAACGATGATTTTTAGGTCCGGGTCTAATAAAGCGATCATTGATTTCTTGTTAGTCATTTATTCGTTGCAAGCAACATGACACGAATATTGTTTACATTTTTCAAATGATAATCGTCCTGTGTAATAGGGCCCTAAGACTTTGGTCATGGAACATAAAGAATGCAAGTATTGCAACAATGCATCTGATGACTGTGAATGTGGTTGTGTTGTGACTTAATGCGATATAATGCGGCTGCAACAAGACAGTGGACCATACTCCAACTATGAAGGATTTATGGTCTTATCCAACTTGCCAACACTGACCTCAATGGGGCGTACATGCAAATGTGATCTGCTTGTGACTTCCTTGCAATTTGGCAACTTCTTCTTACTAGGGATGAGCACTCAAGCATGCGAGCAAGTCAGATCATTCAGCATTTGATTACCGGTGGCTAAAGAAGTTGGATGCAGCACTAGCGAGTCCTGGAAAACATGGATACAGCCTATGGCTCGGGTTGTGATCATCTCTATTCCTTACAAACTAGCATGGTAGCAAACTGAAGACAAATCACTTAATAATTTGCTTGCATTATTTTGATAAGATTTATTACTGTGCAACCCAAGTGAATGTGTAGACCTTGACTTATTTTAGTGTTTTTCTGTGTTTTTCTTTTTTGTACAAGCATCTTTCTGTGTTTTCTCTGTTTGATTAAGAGAAGAAACCAAACAAAACGGGGGAAAAAATGACGTCAGAAAAACGCCACAAACTGCTGCTAAATCATGATGAAGTGTATGAAGAAAGACGCTGCTACCCCCAAAAATAAATAAATACACTTAAAGCAACCAACATCTGCCTGTAGTATTTTCCTGGAAAAAAAAAGATATGTAAATATATAGAAAATGTGGAGGAAAAAACCTCAACAAAATTTCCAAAAACCGCTTTGTGTGGCATCGGCCTAATACCTAATAAACCAGACAGTAGGACAAGAACGGCGGTGGGGGGGGGGGGGTTGGGGGCAGGCAAAACATTTCTTTTTTTTTTTTTTCTTCTTCTTTTGTTCCGTCTTTGAAGATTTAACCAACTTGATTACATCTATTTGTTGTCGAGGGATAAATTCTTTTTTCTGGTATGTTGCAAAATAATTGTAAAGCTGTTGGCCAATGTCTATCCTATTGGATTTTGATAAGAAGGCTATTCAGCTTTAATAATGTCCTCTATCCATTTTCAGCTAGCTCTTAACATGTTTCTTTATTTGTCCCTAAAGCCTCTTCAGCAATGGCTTTTCATTACAAGTCTCTCAGCTGGCTCTCAAGAGAGACTGGGCCGACAAGAGTGATAGATAGATAGATAACTCTATAGATTATCTCGCACAGATGTTTTTCCTCCAGTAGCCCCTAGGCTATTCCTTCTAAGTAAACAGAGACTAAATAGAGGGTCTACTGAAGAGAGAACTCTCCGAGGACCAGTGACACCAAAGCCGGCACAATTTAAGAGGCTGGGGATGACTATAGCGCCATTATTTCACTCCAGCCCAGAATCAAAAACATTTATTCACACTGGGGTTTTTTTTCCGAGGGATTGTGAATGACACCAGTGTCTGTATCACTATGGGTGGAGGATAGGATACTGCTCGCTCCATACCAGGAAAAGGAGAGCAATATAGAAAGACAAAATCGTTACAAAAATAACACTAAAGAATAAGGATTATGTTACTATCTCTTTAAGGCTATGTTCACCCTGCGTATGAATCCGTCCGTAGTGCGAACCGCGAATATACCCGCGTAGTTTTGAGGTTGATGCGTTCGCTTGAAAGTATACGATATACGCCCGCACAATGCACACTACGTACGAGCTTACGGCCGGATCGTATACGGCGCCATGAAAAATGAACATTGTTTGAGGACGGAAATGTTGAAACTCACGGCCGTTGATTTCCATGCGGTCCCGTACGGAGTACTTATTTCTGCCAAATTGAACTTGATTTCTCGATCCAAAAGGTTCTGTGTGGTTTACGGGGCTGGGCGAAGATTTCCAAGTAAATGACCTGCCTCAGATCGCTTCGAAACAAGCTAGGGAAGCAGAACTGTACTACGGGCGTATATTCGCGGTTCGTACACATCCGGCCGCATGTCTATTTTTCCCACGCCCGTAGTTTCAGCCGCACATGAACGGTGGCGTACAATCTACGGATGGATTCATACGCAGTGGGAACATAGCCTTAGGTATTATTATCATTGTCTGACCTGACTCATTAACCAGGAGGGGTCGCTGTCGCTGTGATGGTCTAGGCCTTATTCATACCTTCCGCAAACTTATCCGTAATTGCAGATGCAATTTAGGGCCCATCGGACTATTCACGCTATACGTAGTTTTATGGATCTGCAATCCAAGCAGCTTTTTAATAGGACGTGTCCTAGTACAGGCGGTAGATGAAGAACAGATCAGCTTATAGAAGTCCATGGGATCTGCATTTTTGCGGATGTTATAAATGTTATGGATTCCATATTTTATGGTATTGCAGTTTTCTCGGCACTAGGGTGGTACGTATCACGGTGACCCCCTTTTTAAAGCGGTTGTCCAGCGCTACAAAAACATGGCCACTTTTACTCCACTCTTGTGTCCAGTTCAGGTGTGGTTTGAAATTAATCTCCATTTACTTCAATGGAACTGAGTTTCAAACCCCAACCAATCTGGAGACAATAGTGGTGCAAAAGTGGCCATGTCTCTGTAGCGCTGGATAACCCCTTTAAAATGTCTGTACATAACCGTGCTTTTAACTGTAAGTCTGTGAGTCTAATAAAGATAGTAATACTTATTTGGATGGGAGTTCTTGCTCTTTTTGGGTACAAACACACACGCCGTATACGCAGCAGATCTGATGGTGCAGATTTGATGCTGTTTTCAGTTATTTAGATCTAATCTGCTGCGTATTTGTTGCGTATTTGCTGCGTATCGCAGCAGTAAATACGCTGCGTATACGGTGTGTGTGTTTATACCCTGATCAGGCTGGGTTCACACTACGTATATTTCAGTCAGTATTGTGGTCCTCATATTGCAACCAAAACCAGGAGTGGATTAAAAACACAGAAAGGCTCTGTTCATACAATGTTGAAATTGAGTGGATGGCCGCCATATAACAGTAAATAACGGCCATTATTTCAATATAACAGCCGTTGTTTTAAAATAACAGCAAATATTTACCATTAAATGGCGGCCGTCCACTCAATTTTACCATTGTGTGAACAGATCCTTTCTGTGTTTTTAATCCACTCCTGGTTTTGGTTGCAATATGAGGACCACAATACTGACTGAAATATACGTAGTGTGAACATAGTTATTATGTAACATCTGTAACATCGCGCAGAGAATAAGGATCCTATTGGTTTAACTAACCGTCCCATTTTTTGTGAATCAACCAAAAAATATGACTGCACTACAGATACAATTTGCCAGGAACGTTTGACTCTCCTCAATTCAAACAGTTTCCCCGCTTACATACATCATGCCGGGTGGGAAAGTTACAGGGCTTCATCATCCATAGGGAATGTGGGAATGTGGGAATAAGCCCTTAGTCGGTGGGCTATTTATTCCTAAAGAGTTTAAAATTATTGCAGCCTCAGGGTATGTTTACACATGTTGGAGTTTCATTGTGTTACTGCATGTGTGAACACAGCCTAAAGACCTTAACACATGGAGCGATTATCAGCTGAACAGGCCTGAATCTTCCTGTATAATAGACCCAGCGATCAGCCGATGACTGATCAGATGATCGTGTCCCGTGAATGGGTGTAATAGGGAAGGTGCGGCCAACGAATGATGGAAGCAAAGAGCTACATGAATTATTGTGACATCTTGTAAGATGAGATCAGCGCTCATTTAGAGCATGCATAGGCCCACGTCATAGGGCCCTAGGTGAAGACATCTGCACAAATATTTGCATCTTTTTGCCAATGCGCGACTAACACGCCAGATGGGCAGCATGGATTGGAGGTGTCGGCTTCACGGCTAGACCAAATATTAGTTTTTGCCAAACAATCTGCTGTTTGGGCTTATGCGAGTAACCATATCCTAGATTCATGTGATACAGACCCTATGATGCAGATGCGTTACGGTGGTGTACAGTCTTTTTTACGTGGAAAGTAAAATAAAATTGGAATTGTTACTCATAGAAATTTTCGATGCAAGAATTTTATCGCAGTATCGGAAGCTGCAAGGCAACCTTTAGACAATCTCCTCAATAACAGACACCTGATTTCTATGGCGGGCACAAATGAGTTGACAAGTCTGAGAAGAATTCACTGCAGATTATTTTAACAGCATTTCCATAGAAATCCTCAAAGAATCGAGCAGGTTTTTGGAATCTGCAGAAAAAAAACACGCTGCAAATCTGCATTGCCTGTCAATTTCTTAAGTTCAATTAGAAAAATCTGCATCAAATGTAAAAACAATTTACAGCAGATTCTAAAATTCACATTGTTGGGCTATGTTCCCACTGGGTAAAAATGACGGCCAATAGGTAGAAATAATAGCCTTCTTTTTTGTGAAATGACAGCCGTCATTTTGACAGTGTGTGAACAAAGGCTAAGGGCCCTACTACACCAAACGATTATCGGCCGATTACTTGCTGTTCCGAATGATAATTGTTTGGTGTAATAGAACATGCACAATGTCAGCTGATCGTTGTCTTAAAACATGTTCTATTGCAATGACAACATGTTACAATGTAGCTGCCACTAACTTTATGGGCCACCTGGATGATCTAAGGATTGTCCGGGCAACCCCTCACGCTGCTCCCCGCAAACACCCCCCCATGTCGGTGCATGTAGTAGCACAGACAGCGAGCGGGGAACGAGAAGGAAGCGATTGGGGATCTAACAGGTCGACACTCGCTTGCTCCTTAATATCAGATGGCTCGAAATCAGATGTTTTGTGGAAAATTTCTGCAGCTGTTTGGTAAAACCACTTACCGCTCCCCCGTACTGTATATTGCTGTGGATATAACCTGCGTAGAGCCACAAGTGTAATGTTCTGCATTTCCTTACTGTGTCAGTCAGGACCATCATTTTGCTTTAGATATTGATTTGCACATCCTCTTCTATAAAGCTGGTGCAACACGACCGCTTCCTTCACGTACTTGAACTCTTTACCTTACTGCTACGACCTTACTGACCCTCAGCCATTAAAACGTCCAACCCATCCCTAAATGAATTTATGGCCCCATAAAGCCAAGCGACCATTACCCAATGTGTTTCTAGTACAAAACAAATTTTTACTCAAAACTCCAATGCTTCGAGACGTGTGGGAAAGACAAGAACCACATCCTTTGTTTGGGATTCAAATAAAGACATTGAGTAGAAACAGCAAAAATAGACTGAAAAAATAAAATAAAATAAATGCATAAATAATTACAAAAAAATTGACAAAAAAAGCATGAAGACTAAGTAGTTGGCAAATGTAAGTGGCCTTTTATGTGTTCAGGTGACGATTTCGGTAGCTTTAGGTGACTATGTACATATGTAATACCAATTGAATGGCTGAACAGACTCCAATGCTTTGGAAGCTCTTAAATAATTGAGTTGTATGGTAATGAGGATCTGTCGTACCGCCACCTTGTTGATGCGTCTCAAAACACAAAAAAGATCCCACTGAGTCACAGACAGCAAGAGCTGAGTTATGGCGGCTTCGAAGGTAAAAAGGTCATCCCTATAGACATTGGTCCTTTCGGAAGGTCACTACTTGGTCACCACACTTTTTTTTCTTCCCCTGATACAATAATACAGGTTTCTTCTTTGCATCCAAATTGTTACAGCAACACTTAAAAGTCCAAACAATTCATTCACCGTCATAGTTTAGGAAGGTTTCATACATAAAAGTAAAAAAAAAACAAAAAACACCACAAATGTCATCAATGCAAAATCTACCGGCTAAAGCTCCTAATAAAACCATAACGTTCGTTGCTGAAGTTTATATAACTTTACATTAAGAAATAAACACGATCAGACGCACGTTGGGAGACATCAATCTCCAGTCATTTAATGCAGAAAGATTTACTATTGGAAAGGGGGATATATTTTAAGTACGTTGCGGCCCCTCTTCACCGGCACCGGGCCGCTGCCAAGTGAGGTCATTTCTAAAATATTTACATTCATGTAAATCGCAGCCTTAGAGATCTCCACTAAGACAGTCTGGACTTTCTGTGGAGTCCACAGAGGGCAATAAGGTCGTATGCTGCCAATAGTGATGAATATTGGGGGCTCGTCCGTAAGGAAAAAAAAAAATTGGAAGAAACCTGAGGCTGGAATCACACATGTAATTTACAAACATGCAGTTTTCTAAACCAATACTAGGGATGGAATCTAAAGGAACACAAGAAGATGGCATATACTGTACTTCCCACTCTTAGGTCTCTGCATTAAAACTATGGAGCAAAAAATGGTTGATTTGAGCCTTATACTAAACGTAACTTTATAAAGAACTTAATTTGAACATTTTCCCCCCTACCTTTTACGTTGATCAGTGATGGGGGACCTTTGGCACTTCAGAACTACAATTCCCATCATACATGGGCAGCCAAAGCCCTATCTTAGGCTGTCCAGGCATGGGAATTGTAGTTTTGCAACAGCTGTTGGGCCAAAGGTTCCCCATTCCTGTTCTAGTTTATCAGTAAATCAGTGTTCAGATATGTTCAAAATGTCCGGGTTCAGCAACGTTCTCCAAATCTGTACACTTGGCATTGGACACTCTGAGACTGGAGAGGGAGATTAGATGCTGCTCTAGGGAGTCCTGGAAAACATGGATACAGCCTTGGCCATCTAAATCGTTAATGCCGAGTGTTCGGGTTCGGATAATGTTGTCCAACCAAGTCTACAGAGGATTCAATGGAACCTAAGATTTTAAAGAAAAGATGGGGAACCTACGGCCCTCTAGGTGTTGGGTATTATAGTTTTGCAATAGCTGGAGGGCGGAGGGTGAAGGGCGAAGGGCGGAGGGTGGAGGGTGAAAGGTGGAGGGGTCTCCATCCCTGCTGTAAAGCATAAGGCAGGAATCACCAATGAGAAGCTGAGTGCTGAAAAAGTCCTACACACCAAGCAGAAAAAACAGCATGTAGCTATGGACTGAACCTCAAAATAAGCAGCTTAAAAAAAAAATCTTTATTACTACTGGATTCTACAGGAATCTATCAGGATCAAGACAAGGGGGGAGATTTATCAACCATAGTGTAAAGTGAGACTGGCTCAGTCGCCCCTAGCAACCAATCAGATTCCACCTTTCATTCCTCACAGACTCTTTGAAAAATGAAAGGTGGTATCTGATTGGTTGCTAGGGGCAACTGAGCCAGTTTCACTTTACACCATGGTTGATAACTCTCCCCCAAGGTTTTTTATAACTTTTAAAACATTTCACATCCCTATAATACATCTATATCTACATGTATAAAACCGGACCGTAACCTCCTGTGTGATCCAGGATGGTACAAGTGAGCGATAAAAGAACAGCGTCATAATCACAACGTCCACACATAGTCAATGTAACTGGATAAAGTGGAGACCAGGATCAGACGAGAGTCATCTCCTACCTTTCTGAGACTGTCGTCTTGTGAAGTTACTTCTGAATCGGGTAAAATTTGCTGAAGGAGAAAAAAAATGTTTTAGTCTGAGCTGTAAGTGATAAGTGTTCAGAACGTCAGAATAGCAAGCCAAAAATGATAGTAATAACCACGAAAATAACAATACATATACAGTATATAGATTATTTTTCTTTGGGGGGGGGGGTGACTTCTCTTGGCCACCTGAGGCGAGTGTTTCTCAATGTGAACAATGATATTTCTCCGTGTAGATTTATTACGCAGCGCGACCATCAGCAGATCTGTGATTTCTAATCCATTTAATGGATACATTGATTTGGCCGTTGTATTTTGACACGTTTTCATTTGATCCATGTAGTTTAGTGTTATGTATCTAAATTCCATATCTGCTACTTTGTGCTTAATGAAAGATTAGGCCAGGTAAAGAATTGTATGTAATGTTTATAAAGAGAAGCTATACTATGTATATACCTACAGTATATGTGTATTGTATAAGGTCCAATGCTTCCATCTTATCACTGACTATATATGAAAGCCTGATCCTGAGTTACATCCTGTAATTCTTTTTATTAGAAAAATATAAAACTTAACAAGTATAACAACATAAACATAAACGCGGCTCCATCGGCCAGAACAAAAACAAATACAAAGCTTTCTGCTTATAACAAAAACAACAAATCAATAAATTCCAAAATAATAATCATATTTTCTATAAGGAAATCATCCCTCACACCTGCCTCACCCGGCCAGTCCAGCTTCATAATAAAACACTACCCCCCCAACTTACCCTTACTACTACTATTACTACCCCACCACCACTACTACCTACCCCACACTCACACCCCACAGCACACAGAAATTATATAGTATAGACACTCTGTCTAGACCAAAACCAAAAAATCTACAACATGCTCTGAGCCATTCTCGGCTCTAACTCAACACAGTCCCAGTCTGGACACACACACACCATGCCCTGCAAACCCAACACACAAAGCCCCCCCCCCCCTCACACACATACACATACACCCCAGCATAAGTCACCCACCAAGCCCCCCACTTCCAGATAAATAACTCCCATCCAACAACACACACACACACACACGCACTATACAACTTTAACAGTTATCTTTTTGAAAGTATCCCAAGAATACGAGGTCCGGCTGCCTTATAAGACACAAATACTGATAATGCAAATCATAATAATAATAATAATAATAATGCAAATCATAATAATAATAATGCAAATCAATAAATTACAGCAACCATATCACACATAAACCTATCTACTACACTAACTATAAGCCCCATTTCCCACACCCCAAATCTGGACATGAGTCTGGGTCCTTGAGTTCAGTTTTTGTCCCTCAGTGACCCATGCCAGAACCCCAATACCCATCCAGGGAACCCCTCCCCCATCACCCCACCCAACCTATCCTATACCCCAGAACTTATACAATATGAAGTATACACCATAACAATATCCCATAACACAAACACATTATGACATAACAGCAAGGCTCAAGTTCGGTAGCCTGTAAGCCCTTTACTGTTTACTACTTGTTAGAAAACAAAAAGCTAAAGTGTCATGCACAGCCCCCCACCGGGATCGGAGAATGGCAGACCGGGTACCATAATAATTTATAACCTATCCCTGACTATGCCCCCTACCCTCTCCCTACTACTATCCTTAAATATTAATCTAACCCTCACACTCTCCCTACCTCTGTCCCTACCTACTCTGTCCCTAACCAGAATTTTGGTCCCTCACCCAGTGGGCTCAGTACCTAGGGCACAGCAAAGGAAAAACCCCTCCAGAGGAGAGAAGCCCTACTGGTACCCAGCCTGCCATACTCCAAAGACCTGATCTTCCCAAGGTCACCAGTGATGTTCCTACAGACCTCCACCTCGGAGAGGACTCTACGCTGTGTAGATACTAGACACCGTGCGTTCCACGTGTGGTACCTAACCACTAAGCTGACTAGAAATAACGTGCAGCGATCTCGGCCACCCAGGTTCCTGAATGTCCCATAAGCCCACTCCGGATAGGTGAGGCTGAGTAACTGACTCCAACCTATGGAGGCGCCCACCCTGGTGTAAACCCCTATATTGAAGGGACAATGAAGCAGGAAATGATCCATGCTCTCCAGCGTATTTCCACACTCCTCTCGGGGACACCCCCGATCATCGGAGCTCCTGCATTTCAAGTTGTCCCTTACATATAGCTTCCCCTGGAAGCAGCGCCAGGCCAAGTCCCAAAACTTCTGGGGGATCCTCTTTGAGTTCAAAAGACTTAACCCAACCCTCAGATCCCGACCTGGGCAATCCCTGAGCGCCAGGGGCTTCTGGAAATGGGTCAACAGAACCCTTTGGTCAAGGAATTTCCTCGACTGAGTCCTGATCTCCCACATTCCCAGACCCCACCGACGTATCATCTTCAGAGTCGGGGTAGCGTAAGCCGGGAGATATCCATGGGGTGTACGAAGGTCCTTCACTCGCCCTCCTGTCTCCCATTCCTGGAAGAAAGGCCGAAACCATTCCCTGCAGGAGAGTACCCACGGAGGAGCCCTCTCTTTCCAGAGGTTTGCGATGTTAGCTTTCAAGAAGGTGTTCACTAAGAACACCACAGGGTTCACCATAGACAAACCCCCAAGTCTCCTCGTGCGGTACGTAACCTCTCTCTTGACCAGGTTCAGCCTATTCCCCCATAACAACTGGAAGAACAGGCTGTAGATCCTAGTATAGGAAGCCTCTGGCAAGATACATACACTGCCCAGATAGATGAACAAAGGGAGCAGGTACGATTTGATCAGGTGTACCCTTTCCCTTAAGGTTAAAGACCAACCTTTCCACTGGTCCACCTTCCGAGTGGCATCCAGGAGCCTACCATCCCAGTTTTTAGTGGGGTAATCACCCTGGCCAAATGTGATGCCCAATACTTTTGCTGACTCTTGGGGCTCTGGAAGGGTGTCCGGGAGATCAAACCTGGGATCTCCCCCTCCCAGCCAGAGACTCTCACACTTATCCTGGTTGATCTTGGACCCGGACGCCTCCGAGTAGCGCTCCACTTCAGACATCACCATATCTGCCTCCCCTCTCGAGGATACAAAAACAGTGACATCATCAGCGTACGCCACCACTCTCAGGGTGGCTTCTGGTTCCTCCAGGCTCATCCCGACCCCTGCCAACGGTCCACAACCAACCCTCCTAAGGAAAGGGTCGATCGCGAACACATACAACAGTGGGCTCAAAGGACAGCCCTGGCGAACACCAGACCCAACCTCAAAAGAGCGGCCAGACCAACCGTTCACCAGCGGGAAACTCTCTGCCCCTGCATACAAGATCTTAAGCCAATTGACAAAAGTATCTGGTAGGCCATATCTCCGAAGAACAGACCAGAGGTACTCATGGTTCACCCGATCAAATGCTTTGGCCTGATCCAAGGACAGCAAGTACCCCTTCCAAAGACCCGCACTACTCCGCTCCACTACCTCCCTGACACTAAGGACAGCACTTAAGGTGCTTCGGCCTGGAACAGAGCAGTGCTGAGCCCCCGAAAGGAGCCGGGGTGCAAACTTCACCAACCGATTAAACAGTATCTTGGCCAGAATCTTCCTGTCCGCATTGAGAAGAGCTATGGGCCTCCAATTCTCAATACGGCTCGAATCTTTTCCTTTTGAGAGAAGAATCAGGGCTGACCTCCTCATTGACCTCGGCAGAGTGCCCGAGGAAAGACACTCATTGAAGACCTCGGTCAAGAGGGGAACCAAGAGGTCCCTGAAGGTCTTATACCACTCAGATGTTAAGCCATCTGGACCTGGCGACTTCTTCAGGGCAAGCCCTTCAATCGCCAGTCTAACTTCCTCTTCCCTGATTTCTTCTGCCAAAACATCAAGAGAGGGGTCTACCCCTGGCTCAGGAATGGTTTCAGCCAGGAAACCCGACATCACATCTCGATCTAGATCCTTCCTCCCCAAGAGGTGTGAGTAAAAGGATCTGACGACCTCCAGGATCCCTGATCTGGACCGGTTCAGAGATCCCGTACTATCAACCAGTCCAGTCACGATCTTACTACTCACTGACATCTTACAGTTTCTGTAGGGGTCAGGCGAGCGGTACCTCCCGAAATCCCTCTCAAAAACTAAAGATGCGTGCCTATCATACTGACACCTCATGAGCAAGGCTTTCACTCTGGAGATCTCCCCTCTACTACCTCCAGTCGAGACGAGATGCTCGAGTTTCCTCCTCAGGCCCTGATACACACGATACCTATTCAGGGACCTGAGGCTTGAGAGCTGGCGGAAGAACCTCGCAACCCGCTTCTTGAATATCTCCCACCACTCTGACTTACTACTACATAGGCCCAGTAGAGGTACCTGACTCTGAAGAAAATCCTCAAAGGATTGTCTTACCTCTGCTTCTTCCAGGAGGGACGAATTCAGCCTCCAGTAGCCTCTACCCATCCGGGGGGTCTCTGAAACATTCAGGGAAAACAAAATTAGACAGTGGTCGGAGAACTCCACCTCAACCACGGACACTGCGGAAGAGACGGCTTCCTCCTTTAAATAAAACCTGTCTAATCTAGACCTGCAGCTACCTCGATGATAGGTGAAACCCGCGTGGCCCGAGGGTGTCCGGATGTGGGCATCCTCTAGGCGAGCTTCCCTAACTATACTAATCAAGGCCATGCTATCATAAGCCAGCTTGTCTTTGGCGCCTCTCCTGTCCTGAGACCTCGTGATAGTGTTGAAGTCTCCACCAAAGATCACTTGCCGACTCGTAAAAAGAAAGGGCTTAATCCTCATAAAAAGGCTTTTACGGAAGGGGGCGTGGCGAGCCGTCCATGAGAGCAGACGTGCATTAGCTGAGCTCCCGCTCCTCGCAGCTACATAAGCGGCCCCAGCTACATTTGCACACCCCACCGATGGGCATACGGCCAAGGAGACCAACCCGATCTACCCCTCACCACCCCGGACCCGGTACCCGTCCGCGGACGCTCCTCCGGTACCTTACAAGAAGCTGTGATCCCGCCGCGGTACGTCCCTCCATCCGGCAACCCGGGACCGGAACCGATCCACCCGTCGGTGTGGGGAACGACCTTCCGGACACTCCGCGGCGCTCTGTGCCTCAGCCCTCCTCCTGTCACCTGCTGCCTGCGCTCCCCGGTGGATCGGGTGAGCTGCGGCCTTCCGCCCGGACGCCACGTGGCGAGGCGCCATCTTGCCTCCCTCACACGGAGCAGCCGCGGGCGGGAGCAGAGGTCAGTCCAGCACCGGGGGTGGACGAGCACCTTCTTCAACCCCAGCGGTGCCCCGAGTCCTGGTCTTCCTCCCAGCACCTCTCTCCAGTGCCTTCAGACGGGCAAGGTAAGCTGCAGTCCCCTCCGCAGACGTCACGTGACGAGGTGCCATCTTGCCTCCAGGACACAGCACAGCCCCTAGCAGAGAGAACGGCAGCTGAACTGTTAACCCCTCGGGCTCTGGCCTACACTGCTGCTCCTGCCCCATCCTCACTTCACCATACCCTGATCACCGGCTGTCCCCTGGGAGAAGTACCCTCTGCAGTGGGGATAGACATTGCAACCTTGTCGGGTGTCTTAAAGGGCCAGAGTCTGTACAGTATGGCGTCCTCCACAAAATCTCGCCGCGCTGATAAAGCCCTCATGGCTACTCATGCCATGGACCCAGATTGTACTAGAGCAGTCCCTGCCTTGGCCCGACAGTCCCCTCACAGAGACAAAACATTGCAGCACCGTGCTGACTCAGACTCTGATACTTCTTGTGCGGGCCTCCGCTCCCAAAATGATGTCCGGGACCTGATCTCTCAGCTTCCCACTAAACGAGACTTCCAATCCTTGATATCGGAGGTCAAAGAGGCCTTCCGAAAAGAGCTGTTGGAGGTCAGGAAAGACATTCGCCATGTTTCAACACGAGTGGAGTCCCTGGAAGACGAGCATGATTCCACCCGCGACTACATCTGCCATCTACAATCTACCATTTGCTCCCAGACAACCGTCTTAGACAATATGCAAAGGCACCTGGAAGATTTGGACAACAGGGGCAGGAGGTGTAACATAAGAGTCAGGGGCTTACCGGAGGCCACACAGGACGATGATCTGGCTTCGACACTAGAGGGCTTATTTAACACCATCCTGGGGGAACCACCGTCCCATAAAATCAAGCTGGACCGAGCTCACCGGGCCCTTAGGCCGAAATCCGCCTCAGGACCCCCTAGAGATGTCATTTGCTGCTTGCATGACTACTCGGTGAAGGAGCGCATCATGACCAAAGCCCGTACGCTTCGCAACTTTGATTTTGATGGGGCCCCCATTCAACTTTTTCCGGATTTGTCCTGGATCACTCTGCAAAAAAGGCGCCTCCTGCGCCCCTTGCTAACCGCCCTGAAGGATCATGATGTACTGTATCGCTGGAATTTCCCCTTTGCCCTGTCAGCTAGGAAAAACGGACGCTCTGCAGTCCTACGTGATCTGTCGGACCTCCCTGGCTTCTGCGACACCCTAGGAATCCTGGTTCCTCAGATTTCAGACTGGACTGTTGCCCCCCCACCTCCACCACCTCCACCGGTGTGGCAAACGGTCCGTCAGAAGAGGAGGCGTAGACGCTCTGAGAGATCTCCACCGCTACCCAACGTGGAGGGTAGTCGCCCTGCTTGAGATGCTGCTCTGCAGCAACTGGGGTCCCTATGATGATCCCCCCCCCTCCTGGTTTCTAATGTCCTTTCGGTAGTTTTTGATCTGCTATCTGGGCCTTCCAAGTTATTAATGCAGTTAATTCACATAGCTGTGGGGAATAGGGTAGCACTCGTTCTGTTCCCCTGCTGTCATGCTCTGGAGGAGTCTCCTTCCCCCCTCATGGAGCTTTCTTTATGCAACCCCACCTATAAGTTTACATTCCCTCAATGGGGAGTATCCCTCCCATAGTTGCTTTTGCTCCTATCCGAGTACTGGTACTCAGGATGTTGGGCCGTGTGCCCTGTCCAATCTTAGGATGCTGTTTTGTGTTACTTTTGTGTACGTCTTGTATCTGTCTTCTCCCCTGTCCTCCCTTTTGTGTGTTCCCTGGTGTTTTCTCCCTAGGTCGCGGGGTACTGACCTTATTCTGGACTCAATTGGATCCTCCTTCAAGGGTTCCTGGCCTGGCTATCGGGGTGCGGTGAGTTTCATTACACTTGGGTCCATCCTCTCTCCCTGTCCCAATGATTAATTGTGTATCTTTAAATGTAAAGGGTCTCAATTCCAACTCTAAGAGACGCTTAGCTCTGAGGGAACTACGTAATTTGCAGGCTGATGTGGCTTTTTTGCAAGAGACCCACTTTGATAATACAGCCAATTTTCGATTTGCCAGGCACGCCTATCCAACAGTGGTCTCGGCCTCTAAAGGTAACAAAACTGCTGGGGTTGCTGTCCTGTTCTCCCGCTCTTGTCCCATTCAGATCTCCTCATCCTACTCTGATCCTGGCGGGAGATTTGTGATAGTAGAGGGCATACTGCAGGGTACAAGTATCCTTTTCTGTAACATCTATGCCCCTAATAGATCTCAGATACCCTTCCTCCGTGGGGTCCTCTCTCGCCTCTCCAAGTATCCTCCGGGTCCCAGAATCGTGGGAGGTGACTTTAACCTCTCCTTTTCCGAGACCATGGACAGACATTCGGTCTCTGGCCGGCCTACGCCAATCGAACAAGCCAAACTCTCCTTGGAGTTCCGCAAACTGATTCGTAGGCACCAATTTTATGACCTTTGGCGACTAGATCACCCTACGGAGCGAACCTATACATTCTTTTCCTCCCCTCACAACACCCACTCACGTATCGATTACTTTTTTGGCAACGTCCCTACGGTCCGCCTCCTGCGTGGTGCCCACATTGAGCCTATTTCTTGGTCGGATCATGGCCCAGTTCTGCTTAAGTTAGCCTCCTTTCTTGCTCCAACTCGCCACTGCCACTGGAGGCTAAATGAGAGCCTCCTAAAGAACCAAATTACCAGAGACTCTATAAAGACTGCCATTATTGACTATTTTCGCACTAATGACGGCTCCGTGTCCTCGGAAGCCATCCTCTGGGAAGCCCATAAGGCTGTGGTTCGAGGTCACTGCATAGCCTTAAGCTCGCGCCAAAAAAAAGACGCCCGTGCACTTATGGACACCACTAAAGCGGAAATACAGACCTTGGAACGCCTCCTTAACCAACGCCCCTCCCTTGGGGTCCTGCGACGATTGACGGCAGCCCGAGCTAAATTGAAAGACCTTTCCCTTCATAAGGTTGAGAGGCTTCTCCTTTACTCTAAACAAAGATTTTACGAGAAAGGCAATAAGGCCCATACCCTCCTTGCTCGTATGCTCAATGATCGCTCTGCTGCTCAGTCCCCACAGGTCCTCAGGAACGGACAAGGTAATCTTACTTGTAACCCAAAGGAAATCTCTAATATCTTCTCTGACTTCTATTCTAAATTGTATTCCTTGCCCTCCACTCTACCCTCAGACCCGGGCTTGCGCTCCCAACGCATCAAGGCTTTCCTTGCAGATTGTAATTTACCCTCTCTTTCGAGTGAGGCTCTGGAGGAGCTGAACGCTCCGGTTACGACAGAGGAACTCGCAGAAATTCTTAAATCCCTTCCGTCGGGGCGCTCCCCGGGGCCTGATGGCTTCACATATCTTTACTATAAGACTTTCCCTGCTGAACTAACCCCCCGCCTTCTTACTCTCTTTAACTCTTTCCTACAAGGAGCCTCTATACCCTCCTCTATGTCCCACTCCTATATTACTCTTATCCCTAAACCTGGTAAGGATCCCCTAGATTGTGCCAACTATAGACCCATCTCCCTCTTGAACTCCGACTTTAAGCTATTCACCAAACTGTTGGCCACCCGTTTAGGTAATTGGCTGCCTTCCCTAATACATGCAGATCAGGTGGGATTCGTCCCTGGTCGACAGGGAGGGGACAACACTAGGCGTGCGATTGATATCATAGATGCTGTGAACCAGCAATCCAGTGAGGCCCTTATTTTAAGTCTGGATGCAGAAAAGGCGTTTGATCGCCTGGGCTGGCCCTTTTTGTTCGAGACACTAGGCTGTTTTGGCTTCACCGGACCTTTTTTAACGGCAGTGTGTGGTCTCTATTCACGCCCCACTGCAGCCCTTAAATTTCCTCATATGGTGTCCAACTCCTTCCCCCTTTCGAATGGCACCCGGCAGGGCTGTCCTTTATCACCCCTACTTTTTGTTCTATGTATTGAGCCCCTGGCGGCTGCCATTCGGAACTGCCCGGACATTAGGGGAGCATCCATTAGGGGAAAAGAATTCAAAATCATGCTGTTTGCTGATGATGTCCTCCTCTCCCTGTCTGACCCCTTGACTACTCTGCCTAACCTCCATGCTCTGCTGAATAAATATGGCACATTATCGGGGTACAAGGTGAATACCTCTAAATCGGAGGCTATGCCACTTAACATACCTAGCTCTATAGTCTCTCTCCTGTCCTCTACTTTCCACTTCCGCTGGACCTCCTCCTCTATTAAATATCTCGGGATCCGTCTGACACCCACATATTCCTCCCTATACTCAGCTAATTTTCCCGGTTTGTTTAAGGACATTAGATCCCTACTTGCCAAATGGTCCTCACATTACATCTCCCTTCTGGGGAGGATTTCGGCAGTCAAAATGACCATCCTTCCTAAGGTTCTTTACTATTTTGAGACCTTGCCGGTACGTGTTCCGCTCCAGGAGCTCAGAAAATTACAGAAGGACTTGCTTAAATTTATTTGGGCCTCTAGGAGGCATCGCATACCTAAGTCTGTAATGTTGCGAAGTAAATCGCTTGGGGGACTTGGAGTCCCGGATCTTGTTCTGTACTACTGGGCGTCCCACCTGAGACATGTGCCGGCGTGGTCCTCCTATTTGGCATTTAGGAAGTGGGTTGAGATTGAGAAGATTTGGTTAGCCCCGTCCCACCCAAACTCCTTCCTTTGGCACGTCTCTCCCCCTAGCTCATCCCACCTTCTCCTGCTTGGCCCTATCAGATTCACGATGCACGTTTGGAATACCTGTGCTGCTAAATTTGGCCTCTTCTCTCGCTCCTCCCCGCTTGTCTCCTTCCTACTATTTCCAGCCTTTTCTCCAGGTTTACAATCTCAAACTGTTCGAACATGGGGTTCTTTACGACTTTTTCAGTTTGCAGACGTTGTTGACCCTCTCACTCGCACCATACTGCCCTTTGAAAAGCTAGTGGACAGGTTCCATCTCCCGGCGTCCGAACATTTCACCTACCTTAAACTGAGACATTTTATGCACTCTCACCTAGGATCCCTTACAGTATCTAAACCCACAGCCTTTGAACAACTGGCTAGATCTGGCACGTCTACCAAAGGTTTGATATCTGATATCTACCGTATTCTAATGTCCCCGGTGGGAGATGAACAGGTTAGACATACTTATATGGATAGGTGGGAAAATATCCTCCGGAGACAATTACCTCCGGAAGTCTGGAGTGTGATTTGGAGCAGGGCAGCAACCTCATCTATTTGTACAACGTATAAAGAAGTGCATTACAAAGTACTTATGTTCTGGTACCACACACCGGAGCTACTCCATAAAATTCACAGTAGTATCTCCCCACAGTGTTGGAGATGCCTGGGAGCTGTCGGTACTCAGTTTCATATTTTTTGGGACTGCCCCCTAGTTCAGGGATTCTGGGGAGAGGTTTGTGCTCTCTCTACTACGGTTCTGCAGGTAGAAATACCTAAAGACCCAGCGGTGTGTCTTCTCAATCTTTTCCCTAAGAGACTGGGTAAGAAATCTGCCAAATTGTTATTGACGATCCTCACCGCGGCGAAAACCCTGATTGCCAGGAACTGGAAACGCACCTCCCCTCCCTCTATGGATTGCCTACAATCTAAAATCAAGGAATTGAGATCCTTAGAGAAGTTGACTGCAATGCTCAATAATAACATCTCAAAATTTGAATCTATATGGGCTCCGTGGGACTCCTACTGTGGTCTAGACCCTACTTGACATAATCCTAGGCTTACCCCCCATCCTCCCCCTCCACACCCATTAGTTTTTTCTGTTGTGTCCGATGTCTTCCCTCCCTGTTCTTGTGTTCATTGTTTCATGTTCTGTGTCTCATAATAATTAGTTGGGATGAGGTCCCGTTTTTCTCTTAACCTTATACATTGTTATTCGATGGTTATTACGTTATTTTATGACAAGATACCACTGTTATCCTGGGATACTCTGTTTCTGGCATCTTCTTGTTTCTGTGTAATACTTTTGGTGTATAAATGTAAAATCTCCATAAAAATACAGTTAAAAAAAAAAAAAAAAAAAAGGCTTTTACGGTCCCACTTAGTCTGTGGGGCATAGATGTTAATGAGCCTGAGCTCTTGCCCCTTCATGAGGACATCCAAGATCAGGCACCTCCCCATTTCTAACTCAATAACCCGTCTGCATTCTACAGGAGCGGTAAAAAGGACCGCCACCCCACTATACGGCTCAGCCGCAAGAGACCAGTGTGAAGGCCCATGCCTCCACTCTCGCTTGGCTTTAACTAGCAAGGCTTGATTTGTCAACCTGGTCTCCTGCAAAAACAAAATGTCGGCGTTAATACGACCGAGAAAATCAAAGGCTGCAAATCTAGCCGTATCCGACTTAATGCTGGCACAGTTAATGGATGCCAGAGTCAATGGGGTGAGTGCCGCCATCATGAGTGATTGAGTTAAACAGCCTTACTTATTTACTTTTTCCCTTTCTTCTTACCCCCCTCCCCATCAGAGGATGACCCTTTAGACTTTTCTTTAATCCTTTTTAAGGATGTAGACAAATCCATCCCTGGATCCTCATCTCCAGACCCTGGGGCCACCTGACCTCCCGAGGAAACTGCCTCTGGAGAAGCAGGCTCGGCGCCCCCTGGAAGCTCCTCCACCTCCAACTCCGTACCCCCTTCTCCAAGGGTCTGGTACCTATTGGATAGAACGATCAGAGGGGGGTTAGTCGGGTCTTCCTTAGACACATGGCCCGTAACACCAGAGGAGGATTTAGAGGAAGCACCAGACTTCCCTTGACCCTGCCTTCTTTTGCCACACTTAGGTCTTTCATCTTGCCCTTTCCCACCATCCTCATCCAAACTTTCATATTGGGAGGAACTTGAGGAAATGGCCCTCTTGGCTTCTTCCTTACGAAGTCTCCTCATCTCTTCGCCTAACTCGGTATCCCCCAGAGCCTCAGCTGTTCTCTCTGAGCCAGCGCCAGGAGCAGGACCACTGACTACTCCTGCCACCAGGGAACTTCCAAGGTCCCTGCTCCTTCTGCGCTTCTCCTCTCGTTTGAGCTTAGAGGGGCTCTTGTTTTTCACCTTCTTCACTGGCCCTGGTGCCCCTTCTCCTTTGCTGGTTCCCTCCCCAGGTGAGGCAATCTCAAGGCTCTCCCCATCCTGGGCGGCCACAGCATTGGAAAATGAGCGGGGACACCGGCTAAACGGGTGACCAAGGTCACCACACAGGTTACAGCGAATCCGGCCACAGCTGGCAGCCAGATGACCCTCCGCACCGCACAATGCACAAATCAGTTTAGTACAATTTGCGCTAAAGTGGGTGGGATCACCACACCTGTGGCACAGCTTCGGCTGCCCCTGGTAAAAGACTTGGATTCTGTCGCGACCCAAGAAAGCAGCCGATGGTATGTGTGTGACAGTGTTCCCTGAACGTCGGAGACGGACGGAAAACGTCCAGGCCCCAGACCATATGCCATGCTCATCCAGATTTTTCTTGGGGACATCCGTCACTTCCCCAAACCTGCCTAGCCAGGTCATGATGTCATAGCAAGAAAGTGACTCGTTACGTGTCAGAACGGTCACCTTCTTGACAGAACTCTGACGGGATACCGCCTTTACAGCGAAATCCCGCCACATGGGCTCATCCTTCACCAACTCGTGATTACACCAGAAGAGCTCAAGTCCCTCTGGCTTCACAAAGCTGATGTCGAATTCAGAGGTACCGTAGGGGTGGATCAGGGCAAAGATGTCATTCGCCCTGAATCTCATCTGGAAGAGAAGCTCCACCACCTTTGCCCTGGATGGGCACGCATCACTGCCTCTCCATACCAGACGGACCACATTCCTACGGCCCACCTCCTGCCCATTTGTAGGGAGGGACCAGGTTACCTCCCCATTTTGCTTTCGGAAAGCCCCAAGCCCATGTCTTTCTATATAGAAGGACAGGTCGACCTCCCGCCCCTCTACTTGGAGCGTTCTATCCCCTTTACGCAAAGCCTCCAGGAGGCGTTGTTGTAAGTTACCTTCCCCAGGGTTTAGAGATGAGGATCCCCTAGGACCCCCAGCAGTGACATTTGCATAGCTCCTGGAAGGAGCGGCCACCGCTGGGGGGGCAGCCGGACCACTCCCACCCCCCACAGCAACATTAGCAGAAATAATATTTACATTTACAGAATCAGAACCATCAGTAAACACATTAGAAGTGATCTCCTCCTGCCTAGCTATACTGGACTGACCCGGGTGTAATCTGGCTGGTTTTAGTATATTTCTGCTGCTGCTGGCTGTCACGCTGGCATCCCTGGCATCCTTGGGCTCATGGGACTTTGCAGCAGTCCTCCCTTTGGGAATTTGGGAGGAAGCTACTTTGTCACCGTGTTTGCCCTCAGCCTCAGCCAATACCCCTGCTTCAATTTCTTTAACAGCCAGCAGCATTGCTAGGTTGGTATTATCCGCACTATTGTCAAGTCCCTGCTCCTGCTGTACCAGTCCGGTAGCTGCCGAGGTGTTTTCTTGTGAAACGCCAACAGTTTTTACTTTGTTTTTAGCTCCGCCCCCAACAGCCCCACCGCAGCGCTGCAACTGAGCAGGGACAGGCACCGCGGATGAAGCTTCTGAGAGTGTCGCACCAGACGCCTGGACACTCCCCCCTCCGCCTGCAGAGGAGCATCTCTCAGCGCCAGACCCGCTATGGGAGCCGCCCGCTCCTTTGTCTCCACTGCTGCCCGGCCGCCCGAGCTCCACACCAGCCCTTGGTGCCTGGGCACTCCCCCCCTTGCCTGCAGAGGAGTGCCGTACACCACCAAAGCCCCCTGGTTGGAGGCATGCCACCTTGTCCGCAACCTTGTCCGGCCTTTCGGCCGTCCCTGCACTTGCACCAGCCTCACTACCTTGACAAGTGGGGCTGGCGCTCTCCGCCATCTTTACTGTTTTCTTCCCAGTGTTCTGGCCCCGCTCCACATTTGTAGAAGCAGGGACGGGCAGACCACCGGGGGCTGCTCCCTGAACTGACTTTGCAGTCGGCTCAGAGGGCACAAAAGGGACATAAACAAGATTTAGTTGCTGTGATGGTTTTCTTGGTTTTTTCTTCTTAGCAACTTTGTCTTCTCCCAAGTCGTCTCCAAAGCTGAAATTATCCAAGTGCACCGGTGACTCCATGCTGATAATTTGGGCCATCAGCGCACCTCCGCCATCCTCCTCCTCACCAGCACTTTCATCAGATGATGGTAACGCCACCTGTGCTGCAGGAATGCTGGATTGGGACGTGTTCACACTCTGCACACTCTGTATTGGCTGTGATTCAGCTTCCACAGCTTCCCCACTTGCTGCCACAGAGACTTCAGCTGATTCAGCTTCCATGTCTTGCTCATCATCATCATCACCACTGCTCTCTTCATCCGCTGAGCAATCACTCTCATCCTCCTCTTTTTTGGGGGACTTCATTTTAGTAAACCTGTCCTCATTCAGTAGTTTTTCCCTGAAGACATCGCTGCCCTCCAGGATAACTATCCTCTGCAGCTCCAGCTCTCTCACCTCCTGCTGCAGAGACTTCACCTTAGCTGTGAGTCCAGGTTTTTGCTTTTTTGGGGCTGAGCTGGCTCTGTGCTTAGCAAACTTCAGGTCTTCTCTTAACCCCTTCAGTCTCTTTCCCAGCTGCTCATATTCAGCTAGCTTTGCAGCTATCCTGGAGCCATAGGTGGCTGCAGACTCCCTGGGCCCCCTGAGACCCCACTGCTCCACCACCTGACTCTCCTGGGAGCCCCTCCGTGCAGCTGCACCTGCACCCCTTCTTGCGCTCACCTTGCTTGTAGGCTCTGTATCTGCATCACAAACCTTGCGGCTTCCACCCGTCGCTGGAAGGGCTGGGTCCACATTGCTGCGAACCCTACTAGATCTTCTTACCCCTCCAGCCGGAGCGCTGGCCGGTAGCTTACGCTCTACACCCCCCGCCGGCCTTGACCGGGAGGTGGAGGTCAGGGGATCCATGCTGAAGACTCTCCCAGGAAGCTGCCACCTTCCTGGGGAAGCAGGTGGTAAATCAGCCTCTCTCCTCCTGGAAGTCTGGATGTGTGGAGCTCAGGAGCAAACGCAGACACACCCAGTAACCACACCCTCCAGAGCTGCACTCACTATTCTGCTAGTGGGGTCACTGTGTACATACATTACATTACTGATCCTGAGTTACATCCTATATTATACTCCAGAGCTGCACTCACTATTCTGCTGGTGGGGTCACTGTGTACATACATTACATTACTGATCCTAAGTTACATCCTGTATTAGGCTATGTTCACACAACGTATATTTTCATAAAACCACGGCCGTGATTTATACCAAAATATATGTCCAATTGCTGCCTATGAACCCTGCGGCCCTAAAGATCATCCGGTACCGATCCGGGATGATCTTTTCAGAGACCGGCCGTTCTCTTACAAAGTGTGCACATAGCCTTATACTGCAGAGCTGCACTCACTATTCTGCTGGGTGGAGTCAGCTGAGCAGGAATCCTCCCTCTAACGATATGAATTTGTCCTAAGGATTAGAGGAGACATTACCGCTAGATCAGGGATGGGGAACCTTCGGCCCTCCAGCTGTTGCAAAACTACAATTCCCATCATGCCTGGACAGCCAAAGCTTTAGCAGGAGGACGGCAGGTTCCCCACCCTGCAGCAGATGCTATACGCGGGGTCTCTTCTCCTCTATGTGATGAGGCAGGACAGGACACCATGCGACTCCCATAGGAGAACAGTTTATGTATGTGATGTTCTTCAGCTGTAGCGTCCGTTGGATGTGATTATGTTACACAGATGGGGATGGCTCCGTGTAGCGGCTGATCTTCTCCTCTTCTCTCCTCCTCTACATAAACTGTGGCTGATAGAAGGAGCTGTGACTTGCTGCATTTTTCGAGCATCACATTTTTTTAGGACACGGAGAGGAAAACAAAATAAACTCGTCTCTCTTTCCCTGATTTCCGATCTGCTCGGAAAGCTTTTACGCTGTTTATACCACGTTCGCGCACATTTCTAAACACTTCCCAGCGTATACATTGTCTGTGGGCTTCATGTGGTTTAACTTAAAATCTGGTCAGTTCCTTAAAGCTGCACTTTGTTTAATGGCTCCGCCCTCGCTGGTCAGGAAACGGGCAGCTTGTTCTGCTCTCCGGTGACATTTTAATAAAAATAAAAAAAAAATCATCCCATGTTACTAAAAAGGTGAATGTAGAGGATATTAAAGGGGAACTCCGGTGAAAGTTTTTTTGTTTTCTTCAAAATCAACTGATGTCAGAAAATTATACAGATTTGTAATTTATTTCTATTTAAAAATCTCCAGTCTTCCAGTACTTATCAGCTGCCTTATGTCCTGCAGGAAGTGGTGTATTTCCATTCAGTGCTCTCTGCTGCCACCTCTGTCCATGTCAGGAACTGTCCAGAGCAGGAGAGGTTTTCTATGGGGATTTGCTGCTGCTCCAGACAGTTCCTGACATGGACAGAGGTGGCAGCAGAGAGCACTGTGTCAGACTGGAAAGAATACACCACTTCCTGCAGGACATACAGCAGCTGATAAGTACTGGAAGACTAGAGATTTTTAAATAGAAGTAAATTAGAAATCTGTATAACTTTCTGACAACGGTTGATTTGAAGGCAAAATATTTTCGCCGGAGTACCCCTTTAAGACATTGGATAATGTGAGAAACATTTCCTAAAAAACAGGAGAGCGTCGGAGTGTTGTGGACAGGGCCCCGCACCGGCCATTCTCCCTCTTCACTAGTAACGTCTTGGGTTTCATATTGATCTGGAAGAATAGTGAATCCCCTCGGAGCCCTTCCTATGACCTTTCCTTCCACCAGCAGCTTATGCTGAGCAAGTTTTAGTATTTAGGAAAGAAAAGCCCTTGCTCTCTGTCCCATTCAGTCCTCGGAGCGCTCCATCCTCCCCCTCCCCCGAGTTAGATCCTTACAGCAGTTTGTATTGTTGTCAGTGACAAAATATAGCAGGAGCTTTTCAGGGAGTCAGTGTATAAAATTACCGCACCTTCTCTTTTATCTCCCCAGGTCATTACCATAATCATTGTCCAGTATGGTGTCAGGTGGGGTCAGCGAGGAGGACGGGGGGATAGGCTGGAGATCGTATCGCCCTGGACGGTGGGATTATTCCTGCTACTGGACAATAACTGAATGATATGACACCAGGCAGTAGATGGCCGTCACCGTGTCTGGTTGGTGAGAGCTTCGCGGCTTTAGGTGTCATCGGACATCCCTAGGGTGATGGGTATCACTGCAAAAAAAGCATTGCCCCAAATCGGAGGATGACCAAGGGGTTTAACTACCACCATAGCAGCCATTGCGACTGCTAAAGGGCCCGCTGTGTCATGGGGCCCATCATTGCTATACACTGGGCCTTCTGAGCTGGGGGAGGGTACCAGGGAGATGCCTACCATCGGGGCACTAGGGGAAATGCCTACCATGGGGGACACTGTGTACTGGGGAGGGTAGGATTCTAGGGGAGATGCCTATTTTGGGGAACACTATCGGCAGGGGGGGGGGGCAGATACCAGAGGATGTGCCTACAATGGGAGACAACTGGGGAGATGTCTACCATATAGTGATTATCTACTGGGGGGGGGGGTGTTAGATACCAGGTGAGATGCCTGACATAGGCTATCTACTACTGGGCGGGGGGCTAACAGGGACATTACCTACAGTGGGATGGGGGACAGGAACGGGGCCCAATCAAAAGTTTGCTATGGGGCCCAGCCCTTTCTAGTTACGCCCTTGGGCTGAGCACTTTGGTTTCCCTTAAGATAAGTGAGTGCGGAATGGAAGCCGTCAGCAAGGGATGATTTGCTCCCACCTTCCTGTAATCAGCATGCCCACAACACTTCACTTGGTGTAATAGTACCTTTAGGCAGGGATGGGAAGCCTTTGGCCCACCAGCTTTAGCTGTGCAAGCATGATGGTAATTGTAGTCTTGAAACAGCTGGAGGGCCAAAGGTTCCCCCATCCCTGGTGTAAGGGGTCAATGCTTATCCATGCTTGGATATATTACCAAAATGCCAATGTCTAGGTCCAAAGGATGGCACAATCATGGTATAAATGCACCTTCAGGCTATGAATATGGGGACAAAAACTGCATAAACAGGGTGTAAAACACATAGTAAATGTGGTGCACATAAGCCAGGTTTATTCTGTGACAATGTCCCCAGAGTTTTGTCTTGTAATAGTCTTATAATTTACAGTAAGGGGGATAGCGGGAGTTCTCCCATACAGACACATCTGCAAAGTCATTTCACGTCAGGCTGCCACCAGAAAGGGTTAAGAGGAAGCACCTGCTGAGAAATCTCAAGAACCTCGGAAATCTTTAAAAGCGATCTGTGATCTTGGAAGAAACTTTTAGCATCTTTAATGTTTAATGGTGTATAACTCTTTAAATACACCAAAAGCCGCGTTTCACCGCACCAGTGACATTTACAAAGAATAAAAAAAAAACTTAAAAGCTCCCGGCAGAATGAGAATAAATCAGGGGCAACACGTGACTGTGAAGAGTAAGCCGTCCTTCCCTTGTGTCCTAATCCTGGTGCTGGATATACAAACATGGCACGGTGACACGCTCTTGTGTCTTCCCACCTCGCTATGTAAAGTTACACTTTTCACCTTGAGCTCCTGACACTCATTATGCCGGGATGATTTATGGCAGCTCCTCCTCATACCTACAAGAACCAATAGATAAATGTCAACTCCTTTCTTCTTAAACATGGAAAATGTTCTCATTTGGTGTTTGAAGTGGACCGGTCGCCTACGGCTAATGCAGAGTTAGGCATCAGCAGAAAGCCGTACCCTCCAAGAGATGACACTTGTAAGATCTGGACATAAAAGTTCTGAGTAGTAGTTGGTTTTGAGTGAAGTTGCCGAACCGTTCGATTTGGGTAATGTTCTCTAAATCTCAATGCATCTGACTCGTAGAGAAGTTGGATGCCACCCTAAGGAGTCCTGTAAAACATGGATACAGCCTTAGGCCATAGGTTCTATCCGTGTTTTTCTAGCATCCCTAGTGCAGCATCCAAGTTTTCTAGACACCCAAATTCCGAGCGTTTGTGTTTGTGAAACATTGCCAGAGAGTTCAGACCTGGAGAACGTTGCCGAACCTTAATAATTTGGCAAGTTCACTCAACACTAGTAGTTATAGTTATAATAACCATTGCCAGTGTCCAGTATGTAAACCTATCTGTCTCTGGGAAAAAGTAAGGTTGTCTACCTTACTGCAGTATAGTATATTAAAGCATAAGGAGGTCACCTTGGTTCAAGACCAACTTGGGTCAATGCCATGATTCATCAAGCTTACGTGCCTATGGCATTGGGGGTAAACATGCTCTATGCTAGTCAACTTGAGGACAGAGTACATAGGACTCCATTTTTATTTTGTTACCCAAAGGGGTCACAAACATCTGGAGCCAGACCTGCTAGAGTTGTTCTTCTTAATCATGGATTACTAATGCTGGTCACTTTGGCATTGACTTAAGGTGGCCATATACCTTCAGTAGCTGTTGGTCGAGCATTCATTCAGTAGACAGTCATCTCTCCAGTTCACCCCTTACACTTGAATGCTCAACATGGCCAAGGGTTAACACATTCTGAATAGGGAGGGGGAGTCGAGTCTCTGATGTACTCCGCTAGTCCGTTAGTCCCCCAAGAGCATAAGGCTTGGACCAGTTGGCCAGTGCCACCTAAATCAGCAGGTTTAGCTACCTTCTTTCTTTTGAATTTCATTCAAAAAACTATTCCAAACCTAAAGACCAAATGTGAAACCAAATATTCCCAATAAAGACAATGGAAGCCATTGGAATGAACACAAATAAATAAGATACAAAGCCTATAAAGGGAAAATGTGGCTGCTTTCTTCCAAAATCAGAACCAATGCGTGTCTCGAGGTTCTGTGGTATTGTGCTAATCTCTATTCACACCTATGGAGTTTAGATGCAATATAATACAACCCAGACTATGAACGGGTAGAAAGCAACTATGTGTTTTTAATCTAGTAAAATCCCTTACACTGAAGTAAAATTCTAACACTGACACTACTACGCTACACCAATGGCTGCCCAATGTTGCCAATAATTCTGGCAAAAATTCTTTCCTTGGCTAGTGTAGGTATGAGCATACCGAGAGACTGTCAGAGCTTTATATACCATAGCGCCACTTGAATATTTATAAATTAATTGACAACTGGGTGTTATCATTCTCTTTGTCAAAGGGGAGTGACCTTACATAGTTTACCAAATCAGCAATGATTGGGCAGTATCAGAGTATGTAGGATCACACCCCCAGCTTGGTCACACCCAGTTGTTAATTTATTTATACATTTTTAGTAGGACTATCGAAAAAAATATTATATTTATTGGAATAATTGTTACTTACTAAACTAGTGAGGAGCCAACAGGTCGTCTAAGTGTGAACAAGGTGGTAGAAGCAGGGATCTAATTTGTTGGAATAACTTTTTAAAGTGATGGATTTCGCATTAGTAGAATGTTACTCATGACTATATCTAGAAGGCTGAGTCTCATAAATAATACATTTAAGGTCAATATCTATGGATGATGAAGTCTACGCTGATCGGTCTATGAACGTCTCCGGGAAGGGTGTCGGCAAGGAGATAAAGATGAGCTTCCTAGTACAAGCCCAGAGGGCTCACCAGCTGTTCTCTCTCCTCTCCGACTAACTGGAACCTGTCACAATGTGACAGCTCGGTGGGTATAAGTGACAAGACAATAAAGATCAAACTGAGACATCTGTATTATGGGGCCTCCACTGAACACGTTTGGTCAATGGGTTGTCTATCATTTACTGTGGAGGGCGTCTGAAAATCACCTTTAAGAAGGAGCATTTTACTTTCTCACCATTTATCTACCGCACAATTTATTCCGGTGACTTTTTGGTTTTAAGCAAATGTTCTTTTTAATGATCTTTTTTTTTTTCTCCTTTCAATATCCTGCTCTGCCGGGTTAACACTGATTCACCTAAATTAAAAGGAAATGAAGGAAAGATGTTTGGGCAGCTTGTAATGTGAGGCTCACATTTTAGATCTAAAAGAACATAAAAAGTCAGGGCCAGAAGTCAATGTGACAATGCATGGGAGAGTTACAGCAGAGGCAGAAGCTGCTGTCACACCCCGGGGAGGTCACCGAGAGGTAAGGCAGCATGGTAGGGTCCTTCTGCACTACACTCTCCACTTGTATTATCACTCATTGGAAGCTCATTGTAACAAACAAATGTGCAACCTGTGGTTTTCAAATCCTCTTGAAACTATAACTCCTAGTATGCCCATTGTGATAGCAATTGTAGAGTTCCAGGTTCATTTACAGTGATATGTACCACTATGCACGCCCAATACCGTTACAAAAGTCTCCACACGCTAGCTTGTTAGTTTCCTTAAAGAGACTTTGCCAGTAGGTTTATGGTGTCCTATCTTAGAGTAGCATAAACTAGTGACAGAGAAGCAGAACAGAATGACATATCACTTATATTGTCCTGTGCAGCTGGTACAGAGATCTCCTCCTGAATAACATGGACAATAAGTAGTCTTTTACATTAGGTACATGAGCTTAGTAGTCCTAGATATTCATGAGAAGCAGAAAACTACGCCCACCAGCTGCTGATTGACAGTTAAATATCAGCTGCTGGAGGGCAGGGGGAGGGGTGTGGCAAGAATCCTATTCTCCTGCATATTAGGAGAATGGCTAAACAGAATGATGTAAGTAATACACCGATCTGTTCAGCATTTATGTCACTAGTTAATGCAGCCCTCATTTAAGGCAGCATAAACCTAGTGACAGATTCCCTTTAAGGAGAGACTTTATCTCCTAATTCCGAAGACAAAGATGTCTCCCCCAGCCAACATGAAGAATTCCAAAAACAGTCTACGAATGGGCGACACCACTAATTGGTGGAGATTCCGGCTTGGCCCATCATTTCTATTTCATGTTTAAGGGCTCTTTAATAGGGGAAGTCTTGGGAAAATGAAAATTTTCCAGAAGTCTGGGTAAAACATAATAAACAACCGCTACTTACCTCATGCCCCCCAAGTGCCACGTCACAGGCCCTGCTGGAATTCATTTTCCCCCAAGTCGTCACAACTCAGGGAAAATACCGAACCCAGCTGATGGACTGCCCGTTCAGCCAATCAGCGACTGCAGTGCTGTCCTGCCCTAGTCACAGATGGTCACTGAGTGGGCAATCCATCAACCAGGTCATGGGAGGCATGGGGACGAGTAAGAAGTGCTTTTTCTTTTTCCCTGGACTTCTCCTTAAAGGGGTTGAAACTACCCGGCAATAGTTGGCACCAGAGAGCGACCGCCGTTTCCTCTGAAGAAGGGCTACTTTGCATATTTTTTTCCCAGTGGAGCACTGCATGGTTTATAAATCTCCATATGCCATCTTGGCGGTCTCCTCAAGGAGACATATGTAGTTTTCTTACAAGATTTTGCTATTATCACAAAACAAATATTGGGAACACCGTCCATTGAGGGCCTCAGTGAAATGATTATTGTCTAGGAGTCCCATGTACTTATTAAGCTCGCTTTTACACGTGTTGCTAATGGTAAACGGGCCATAATGTGTGTATAGGGATTTCAGATTGTAAGTGCTCTAGGGTCCCTCTATTGTGTACAGAACATGTCAGCAATATACAATATATACAGCAGCAGGGATCCATCTATTGTGACCAGCTCTGGTAACAGGCTGAGAGTGATCCAGACCCTCGGGCACTTAAGGTCATGGGCACTGTGCCAACCTGGTAGGCTTGGTTCAGGTCAGTAAGTTGCAATTGAAGCACCCTGAACTTTAACTATGGGCATGCCAAAAGTTTTCTCAGCAGTGAGAACAAGAAACAGATGACAGCACATTTCACTCTATCTAATGACTCCATTACGAGTCTAAGGAGCCACTGAATGGAGATAATTGACAGCATGCCACTCCCTGCTTGATGGGGGGGGCTCATCAGTAAGACCCCAACTGATCAAAACTTTTGACATGTCTCATTTCGCTTCTCTGGCTTGTTATCAATATTCTTTGCTATCAATTGGAGTCAATGAGGATGACGCACATGGGGATCGGCATGCGTATGACCCGCAGGCTGCAGATGGAGTTGTTCGTACTGAACATATTCTGGCTACCTACTTGCTAATACACTGGGATACTTCAGATTTTCTCGGAGTTACTCTTTATTGCCTCCGTACAAGGTGAAACAACTTTGCTTTGGGAATACACAGTCTTTAAATGTGAAGTGTTAAATAAGAACACATACACAGGAAGTCAAGCGTAATGTAATTCAGAACAACCATAATTGCTTCAATAAAGCCGAGGGTCCTGGTGTGCCAAGAAAAATAGAAGATAGGCAAGATTAAAATGTCACCGTACAAAAGCTGCTGAAAGACATTGTTGAATGCAAAATCTTCTTATCATTCCGAGTCACAAGAGGGTGTGAAGCCTCCAATCATCATCATAAACATAGATTTTCCATTGAATTGTGAGAGATTACCATCAGTTCATAATAAAGATGGCTGCTGGGGCAATTCAAGAGCAAAAAAAACCTCCACGTATTATGGTGGCACAAGATACCGGCAATAACCGCAGGGAAATTATTACTCGTTTACTATCATTACAAACTTTTTTGGGATTTCCAGAGAGTAGACCAGAGTGGTCCCTGCTCCCCTATTCTTATCCAGTGCTCCCACACACACAGGGCACAGAGCAAGAGCCCCCCACGTCTACTTCTTGTTTACAGCTGGCCATACAATTGAAATTTGTCTCAAACATTTGAGCACAGTGAGCCCTGAAAATAACCCAACCCACTGTCCCTGACAACTTGGATGATCTGCCCTAGGCGGCAATGCCCAACTGCGAAAAGTTACTTAAGCTAACTAGGTGCGGGGCCCGTCGGGGATAGAATGGCAACAGTCTGGATCAGAAATCAGCCAAACATAGATAAGCCAAAATGCAAAACCAGAGCAGTTCAAATAACAAGCCAAGGATTCAAACCCAAGAGAGCGATGTCAGGAACCAAATCAGAAAACAAATCAAAAACAAAACCAAATAAATAGCTGGGGCCATAAACATACAGTAGCACAGTACAAAGCCAACATCCAGGGACGTAATCAGAAGAACAAGCAGAAGTCCAAGAACACATGATACAATGCGAAGAAACATTGGTGATGCAGGTCAGACCAAACAATCGTGGTGTCACGACCGTAGGTAGGGTATAGCCTGAGAAGGGGTGGGAAAGGACACAGTGATCCCCAATCTGGTCCCACCATCTGAACCTGCCTAATTGCCTCAACAGTCAAAGGTGATTACGGGCAACCATGGAGATGGTTCCCACTCGCCATAAGGTGATACACTAAACACAGACTAGACAAACTAACATACAAGGGATAGTCAACAGGCCAGAGTCAAAACCAAATGGGCAGCAAGGTACAAGAACAGAATCCAAGAATATAGTAAGGTAACAGAGCCGAGGTCAGGATAAGCCAAAAACAGAGATAGCAAAAAGAGAGAGAACACGAGATACACTAGCACACTTCACAAAGAAGGCTAATAGTTAGCAAAGGGTTAACAGACTGAGAAGGTGTATATATAGGAGCTCAAGAGTCCGGTCCAGAACATGATTGGAACAGAGGTCCAGAATCCAGGGAAGATGTCAACCTCCTAGGCAAAACAGGTTAACTGTGAAGTGGCCAGAAGGGAAGAGACGGGTGTGGCAGATAAATCCATCAGCAGGATTAGAACAATGTTCAGACAGAGCACAGACAAATGCAAATAAAACACAGAATAGGCACTAATTCAAGGCCAAAAGCGCAGTCTCGGTCATACCATATGAGCCAAGGACTGCACCAAGGTCCCAACAGGTACAGTACAAACTGCCAGCTGTCCCTCCGCAGCGCCGGAATGTGATTAGCCCAATGCTTTGGAGTTCCTGACTGCTGCATTACATGGCCCGGCCTGCCTGGCATACCCACAGGTGATAACTAGATACCTGACGTTGGAGGATTCAGGTATCAGTCTACTAACTATTAAGTTACTGTACATGCATGTAGAGGTTTACGTTGCCCACTATTGTTATCTCACCAGTGATGATAAACCTAAGGGTAGGAAAATTCAGAGCCTAATGAGATACGGATTCATTTTCTACACTATAACTTGTTCTCCAGTATTTTACCCATTCATTTTGTGCAGTTTTGAAGTCTCAATGCTTCTACGCTTTTTAGTATCTCGAAATGCTTACTCCTATGTCGAAGGATCTTTGGTCTCACCATTTAGTAACCCCCTGTCCTCATCGGCTTTCATTAAACCATTATCTCTCTGCTGTTTTTCCTGATAATAAAGCCGTTCTCATTAAATATTTGTTCTTTATTAGGTGTCTCGGATGATATTGGATAATCGAGGACATTAAACAGAGCGGGCATCAAAGCTTGCCAGAGTTCAGCCTGTCTTAGCTAATAATCAATCAGTCTGTTTATTGCTGAAAAACAGAGGCTATCGAGATGATGCTTCCTCATTGCATTGTTTATGCCCCAACCCAGATAGGAGAAAACTATGGTAACAATCCAGTGCAAGGGCCAAAAGATTCACACAAACAACAACCATATGCAACACTTCAGATTCAGTCTGACAGCCACCTGGGCCATGAAGGCGGTGAAGAAAAAGCATATATAAATATGTGTACTGTATATATATAGACTGCTAGCTGAAGATGCATATGAATGCCACAGGTGTGGTGGGGACTTTTAAGACTAGCTTACAAATCCTCTTTTGCCTTTGCCTGGTCATTGGCTATATTAGTCAACTCTTCTATAAAACTCCAGCTTCCTGATGGTGATGATCAGCTTGTGTTATCAGTCCCTTGCTATACAAATTCAATCTCATACTAGACAAGCCAAGAATCTTCTCCAAAAGGAAGAGTCATCCATCTGTAGACAGCCGTGCCAGGGTTCTTGCAGGGTACTGGTAAGCACCATTGTATAATAGGCCAGGGCTTGTAAGGCTTAATTGGCATAGTAGGAATGGCCGCCTATATAGAATAGCTTATTTTAGGAGTCCATAACCCCCTTGTGTTTGCAAAATTGGAAATAGGACAAAGGCGGAACGTGCATTGGGGGAGTTTTAATACCAATAGGAAGGGGGCATTTCTCTAAACTGAAAGTCAATCTTGGTGATGCTGTGGTCCTACCCTCTTTAGTACGTTCTTGTAATTTATCCAAGGAGGGTGGTTGAACTATTAGGACCGGCTCATATCTTTATCATGTTAGTCATGTCCCAAGTCAAAAAGATGAAGGTGGAAGAACGCGAGGTGCATTGAGCTATTAAATTCTTCTATTAGCTGTGATGAGTTCAGGAAATAAGGATGGAACCAATGAAGGTGACTACACAGATGGTGTAGCTATAGGGGATGCAATGGCAGCAGTGACACCCCAATACCCCAGGGCTTCACGAGAAGCCTCCATGATGCATCCAACCGAGCAACCTCCCACACCTGGATATAATATCAAAAGCCTCAAGTAGGAGAGATAACTGTATGTACTATGGCATCAAGGTGATCATGAAGGTTCTGCTATAGTGCCACTTGCGGAGGATGGATATAACACTCAGCCACATGATCCCTACCGCTACCAGGATCAGGGACCTGCATAAGGTGGAGGCCTCTGTGACTCCAGCCCTAGAGACATGATCACAGAGGCGGCCATCATGGTGAATAAAGAAGGGTCCTCAGGACTGTCTCCTGTAGAAGTGCATTAGGGCCCAGCATCAGCATCTGCATCAAAATATAAATGGCAATTTGAAGGAATTATTTTTAATTTATCACAAATTCAATCAATTAAAAAATTATATATATATATATATATATATATATATATATATATATATATATATATATTATGTACATGTACCCCAAAATACCTGTAGAAACTACAACAAAAAAAAAAACTCCATACATGTAGCTGCTTGGTACAAAAAATAAATAAAAAATGATTAGTTACAAAATGGGGAGATGAAGAGTCCCCCAAAGTAGTGTCCCCCCCCCGAGGGTCAAAAATGCCCCGGGTTTGAAAGGGTTAAACCCCAGACTATCTGCTGCATAAAAGATAACTTGTACATGCTTAGTTTGCTCTATTATTCACGTCCAAGGATCTTTGAAGGTTTTTAGAACTGATATGTTGTTGGGATCATCTAATCTATTCAGGGTTTTTGGCAGCGGAATATCGAAAAAATGTAAGATAACGGAACACGTGCTGCAGCCACTATTGACCTATTTTCAGATATGTGAAAGGATTTATTATCTTATAAAGAGGTTAATGTTGTTTGACCCGGGATGTCAATATCTCAAATACTCCCTTCAAAAATACAACACAGGTCTCTCGGGGGACTGGAGGCAAACAAGAGACTCATCATCCTCCTGCCAGGGAGTAATGCTCAGAAACAAATAGGCTTCATAACCCTCCGAAATATAGGTTGTTCTGAGCATCAGACTGCAGAATGATGTACAGGAGATACCCAGGTTATACCAGCAGGCTCCATATCACTATATACAAGAGATATATAACTTCTACCAGCTGTACATATATAATTATATACATTATATACCCAGGTTATACCAGCTGTACATATATATACAGTATATACCCAGGTTATACCAGCTGTGCATATATAATTATATACAGGAAATCCCAAGGTTATACCAGCTGTACATGTATCACTATATACAGGAGATACCCAGGTTATACCAGTTGTACATATATAATTATATACAGGATATACCCAGGTTATACCGGCTGTACATATATAATTATATACAGGAGATACCCAGGTTATACCAGCATGCTTTATACCACTCTATACAGGAGATACCCAGGTTATACCAGCTGTACATATATAATTATATACAGTATATACCCAGGTTATACCGGCTGTACATATATAATTATATACAGGAAATCCCCAGGTTATACCAGCTGTACATATATAATTATATACAGGAGATATCCAGGTTATACCAGCTGTACATATATAATTATATACAGGAGATACTTAGGTTATACCAGCTGTACATGTATCACTATATACAGGAGATACCCAGGTTGTACCAGCTGTACATATATAATTATATACAGGAGATACCCAGGTTATACCAGCTGTACATATATAATTATATACAGGAAATCCCAAGGTTATACCAGCTGTACATGTATCACTATATACAGGAGATACCCAGGTTATACCAGTTGTACATATATAATTATATACAGGATATACCCAGGTTATACCGGCTGTACATATATAATTATATACAGGAGATACCCAGGTTATACCAGCATGCTTTATACCACTCTATACAGGAGATACCCAGGTTATACCAGCTGTACATATATAATTATATACAGTATATACCCAGGTTATACCGGCTGTACATATATAATTATATACAGGAAATCCCCAGGTTATACCAGCTGTACATATATAATTATATACAGGAGATATCCAGGTTATACCAGCTGTACATATATAATTATATACAGGAGATACTTAGGTTATACCAGCTGTACATGTATCACTATATACAGGAGATACCCAGGTTGTACCAGCTGTACATCTATCACTATATACAGGAGATACCCAGGTTATACCAGCTGTACATATATAATTATATACAGGAGATACCCAGGTTATACCAGCTGTACATATATAATTATATACAGGAGATACCCAGGTTATACCAGCTGTACATATATAATTATATACAGGAGATACCCAGGTTATACCAGCTGTACATATATAATTATATACAGTATATACCCAGGTTATACCAGCTGTACATATATAATTATATACAGTATATACCCAGGTTATATCAGCTGTACATATATAATTATATACAGGACATACCCAGGTTATACTAGCTGTACATTTATAATTATATACAGTATATACCCAGGTTATACCAGCTGTACATATATAATTATATACAGGATATATCTATATCATCTAGCTGTACTGTACATTATATTGTACATCAGTCAAGTAAAATGAACCCGGCTGCAGACGTTCTTCTAGTTATTTCATTTAGTTGATTATGATTGATCTCGGAGTTCAGTCCTTTGCAATATTGCTAGAATCCTGACAGTCACTTGAACTCACCTTTGGCATCAAAGAGGAGACGCTAATAGGCTCCATCCGATCCAGATGCCAATAAACTGTAAATTATAAGTGAGCGTTGTGCCTTTAAATGATGCTGGGTTCAGTGGTAAGGTCAGAGGGATGTGGTCATGTGACAGTGTCATACAGTAGGGGGCATCGGGGGGGCTTAGACTGTGCCTTTGAATATTTCCTTGCCTTGTATGTCAGCCATGAATCACCGAAACTGATTATAATATAAAACATAAGTAACCGGGGGATGTAACCAATACCGTAGAGTGAGGTTCCTCAGGATCTCGGCATCTGATGAGTTATGACTATTCCAATAAGTCGTCATGTCACAGCTCAGTGCAGGCTAGGATCAGGCATCAGCAACTTCCTTCTGCAAAGTTATCAAGATGGTGTCCTCTACTACTAATGCTACAAGGATATGACCAACATGTCTGTTCTACTACTACTTCACCTACTACTACTACTGCTATTACTACCACCACCACTACTACTACTACTTCTATTACTACTACTACAACTACCACTACTACAACTACCACTACTACTACTACTACTACTACTACTACTACTACTCCACCTACTTCTACTACTAATACTACTACCATAGTTGCCAACATTTGAAAAAAAAAAAATTTCCAGGGACACTTTAGTGCTTTAGAACTTTACAGTGAGAACAACACAAAAGGATGAGGGGTGTAGTAGTAGTTGTTAAGGAATAGATGAGGGATGTATTAGTAGTAGTACAGGAACACATGAGGGGTGTAGTAGTACAGGAAGAGATGAGGGGCAGGGGTGTAGCTAGGAGTCATGGGGCCAAACAACTGCATGGGCCCAAACAACTGCATGGGGCCCCACAAAACCTTGAAAACTTGGTAGCTGGGGGAGACTGAGGGTGACTGCGGGTGACTGGGGCAGACTGAGGGTGAGTGGAGCAGATTGGGGGTGACTGGAGCAGACTGGGGTGACTGAGGGTGACTGTGGGTGACTGGAGCAGACTAAGGGTGACTGGGGCAGACTGAGGGTGACTGGGGCAGACTGGGGGTGACTGAGGGTGACTGGAGCAGACTGGGGGTGACTGAGGGTGACTGGAGCAGACTGAGGGTGACTGGGGCAGACTAAGGGGGACTGGGGCAGACTGAGGTAGACTGGGGCAGACTGGGGGTGACTGAGGGTGACTGGAGCAGACTGGGGGTGACTGGGGCAGACTGAGGGTGACTGGGGCAGACTGGGGGTGACTGAGGATGACTGGAGCAGACTGAGGGTGACTGGGGCAGACTGGGGGTGACTGAGGGTGACATGAGATGACTGCATCCCGAGAGGAGCTCCATGAGATGACTGCATCCCGAGAGGAGCACCATGAGATGACTGCATCCCGAGAGGAGCTCCATGAGATGACTGCATCCCGAAAGGAGCTCCATGAGATGACTGCATCCCGAGAGGAGCTCCATGAGATGACTGCATCCCGAGAGGAGCACCATGAGATGACTGCATCCCGAGAGGAGCACCATGAGATGACTGCATCCCGAGAGGAGCAGTTGTCTCTATTACACAAGAAATAGAGAAATAATAGGCCAAATTGTCCGTAAGGCCTGTGGTTTTTCGGGTATGACCCTGTAAAGTCCCTGGGAGGGTGTCATTGGGTTCTACCAGATTCCCACTATCTTTCGGTGACACCTCTGTACTCAGCATATTGTTTGCATATAGTATCTGTATTATTGTATCCATATCTCACTGGAATGGCTCCTGTCACTTTCTCGGTATTAGCAACACTGCTGGGGCAAAGGTAACACGAACTCTGGTTCAGGGAAGAAACAGAGTGCTGCACATCACACCTATGGCTGATACTAGTGCCGCTAGGCTAAATAAAAAACACATCAGAATTTTGTGTATGAATTGATCAAGCCATACTGCCCCATGTACCTCGTGCCGGTATCTGATACACATGGGTCCCTACACTAAGTCCACACCGTGCCAGTCAGTGGCCACCAACCCCGCAGGCACGCACAGCCAGGGAACGGGGGCCATGGGATGGCCCTGCGACCCCCATGCCACAGGACCAGACCCAAAAACACTACACCAGAACCCGGCCAGCACCGCCGGCGGAGAAGGTCGCCCCCAAACAGCACAAGTCTGGATAAGGTATTACACTCACCATAGCTGCAGCAAACAGAATGGGAAAAAACAGGAGGGATTAAAACCATGTGCACTCAGGTGTCTCCTGCTAATTGCGGTCATGTGGGTCTCACCAGGAGGAGTGCAAAACACGGAGAGCAGCAATGGTAAGTGTAATACCATATCCATACTTGTGTCGTTTGGGGGCAGCCTTCCCCGCCGGTGGTGCTGGCTGGGTTTTGGTGGGGCTTTTGGGGTCTGGTCCTGTGACATTGGGGTTGCAGGGCCGTTCCATGGCCTCCCTTCCCTGCACGTGCACGCTTTGCAGGGTTGGCGGTCGCTGACCGACACGGTGTGGAGTTAGCGTAGGGACCCGTGTGGACCAGAGGACCTGCGCGGTGGTACACGGGGCAATATGGCTTGATCAATTCATATACAGACACTCTGGTGTTGATTTTTAATATAGGCCTAGCGGCATTAGTATCAGCCATAGATGGGATGTGCAGCCGTTCCATTCTCTCCAGTTCGTAACACGAACTCTATCTCTATTGGCCAATGTTTTTGTAATTAAATGCCCCATTAGATCTGCTGACACGATTCAAGCCACGACCAGCCTCACCTTGGACCTTTTTATCTATAACACCAGGTAGTGCAACAGTGCCGCCACATATTGTACATAGTCAACACACACAACAGTGCAAAAAAACAGTAAACCTGTAAAAAATAGAAGTTTCTGGACTTTGTCATATCCCACTTGCCTCCACTCCCACCCGGCCGTGCAGATGAAACAGCGCTGTCAGTTACTGATTTACAGCGAGGACAAGGCAGTAAATGGACATCACATATTGGCTGCCGACCATTAATCAATATTTGATACCAGTTCCTGCCAGAGAAGCCGAGCCGCACCTTTCTTTGAACATGTTATTTTGACACCTGGATACACTGGATGACTAAAGGTTAGGGGTCTTTATGAAAGGATCCAATTCAGTTTATATACTGTTTACTTAATAGAAAATATAGACATCCTTTAAGGGGATATCTAACAATGGGCACCTCCCATTAGCCAGAGTGGAGATTTGCTATGACGCCACTGTGAAGGTGAGTCCAGGTATTACATGGCAGTCTATTATTTTGTTTAGTCTGCCTGTTGACAACATGGTTGATGCCAATGGTATAATCTAATATTGACTATCTGCACATACAGTTATATCAATCATGTTATTTATTGAGCACATGGGGTAAACACCCAGAGTGCAGGGAGAAAAAGTACCCAGCATTTTATAATGTGCAGATTCCCCTTCGGCAGCAATCCTGCTAAACCCTTTTGGTGGCTGCAAATGAAATTTGCACCACTCCATCTCTTTAAGCTTAAAGCGACTCTGTACCCACAATCTGACCCCCTCCAAACCACTTGTACCTTTAGATAGCCGCTTTTAATCCAAGATCTGTCCTGGGTCCGTTAGGCAGGTGATGCAGTTATTGTCCTAAAAAACAACTTTTAAACTTTCAGCCATGTGCCAAACAGCCGTGGCCTAGAGTATCTGTGCCCTAACCTTGCACCACCCCTCCGTCCCTCCTCCTCACACTCTTCATCATTAGGAATGCCACTGGCAGGATTTTTCCTATTCCTCTGCAGTGAACACTGCACAGGTGCCTTAACAATCCAGCCGATGTGCAGTATTCACACAGCTGATGAATAGGAGACAATCTGCCTGGAGCATTCCTAATGATGAAGAGGCCGGGGAGGAGGGACAAAGAGGTTGTGCCAGCCTAATGCACATACACACTAGTCCACGGCCGTTGGGCACAGGGCTGCAAGTTTAAAAGTTGTTTTTAAGGACAATAACTGCATCACTTGCCGAACAGAACCCAACACAGACCTTGGATTAAAAGCAGCTATCCAAAGGTACAAGCGGTTTGGGGTGGGCAGATTGTGGGTACAGAGTCACTTTAAATGGATATTCCAGGTTAGAGATCAATGTGATGATTTTGCAAAGTCTGTCTAGATGCACTGTGGATAATCTAGGTAGCTACTGAACAAGCTCAATAAACAACATGGCCGTTTTTCAGAGACTCTCCACTATAGCTAATAGACAGAGGTCCTAAAATAGATGACTCCCCATGTATGACCTCCATATCCACTAACATAGTATATGGACAGTAGGATAGTGGGAGACCTATATATACAATGTGCTGATAGCCCCCTATAGTGCCCGGTGTGTTGAGGAGGAAGCTATGTCTCTTACCTTCATCCGTGGTGCCATTCCCTTACAGTTAGTAGTTGAATCCACTGCCTGGAGCATCGTAAGGAGCACTGCCCCACCCCCATCACGCTGAGGTGGCCAACTCCTTCTAATGATAATCAATGGAGTGGGCGGCCAGAGTTGCGCGATGGGGATGGGGCAGTGCGCCTAACGGTGCTCCAGACTGAGGATTACACGGTTAGCAGCACGGGACTACGCTGTGGAGGTAGGTAAGAAACATACCTTCCTCCTTGGTGCCTCGTGTACATTAGGGGGCTATCAGTAGGTTAGATAAGTCTAGCCTGCTGATCGTTCCCCTTTAAGAGCTGGCGAGAACTAAAGTTTTTTTGTTGGAGACCTATATACTCCAGGAACCCGCCACTGATTGTCCCATTAATGTTACTATTAATTTAAAAAATATATATTGTCAAACATGCCGAATGCAGCGCATAAATATTTATTAATATTCTTATATACAAGGAATAAAGCCATTTTTGGGCGAAAATCCCTTTTAATTTAGAAAAAAAATGTTGCACTTTGGTCAATGTTTCTCACTGTGCAATTATGTAAAAATCTCAGGGAACCTTGTTAGAATTTTGATTAGCCGTCTTTTCATCCAAAGCCAAAAGGAACAGAGAGACTACAAGATCCGCGTCTCTGTGCAGCATTTGGAACCTCTCTGAGAGTCAGCTTTCCTCCCATTCCCATATCCGGCCGCCCGCCCCGGCTCGGACTGGGCCACGCTTTGCACCACACTCATATTTTTTTGCCAGGGTCCAGACGCTTTCAGCTGAAATGTTATTTTTCTTCTGTAGCAAACGGCTCCGAGAAAACAAATAAGGACATAGAGCGAAGAAAAGATTTACTCTATGAGCCAATTAAATAAAAAGCTGGTCTGGACGCAGCCAAAATTCCATCGATAGGAGCATGAAGTGAATAAAAAGATTTATTATACAAATCAAAGACATCCAGGACACGGCTGCTAAATTGGACATTCCTATCAATGTATCTTTGCAATTAACATATTTTAGAAGAAAAAATAAATATATTGGTAGGGGAGAAATTCAATAATGTGATTTTCTGTGCAAATATAAATTCTGTCCTTACATTCACCTTAATCTGCTTTCCTTCAGCTAGTTGTCTGGTGGGTCTACTCGCCCTCACTCATGCCTCAACCCACTCCTACTGAATATATTACGTCTAAAAAACACAGGAAATCACTAACACAAATACAGCGAGACCCAGGGAATCTGGCACATTCCACGCCAACAAGGACACTGGGAGTTGGAGGGAAATTAACATGTTCCCCTAGGTCATCACAGGTCACCACCAAAAACATCTTCTCGACTGTGAAATGTTGACCGGACGCTGGACAATTATGTAGTTACTGCTACCTGTTTACTGTGTTTTATAAATATTTATGCTGTTCTTCAGCCATTGCATATTGACCTAGTCTTCTTACAGTTTTCTCCTCTATTCCCCATTACATTTTCATATGCCTTTGCAGCAGCTGACTGACGCTGAACCTTGAAACAAGACAAACCTAACCAAGGTAAAATCTAACCAAAGTTTGTATGTTCTTCCCATGTTTGCACGGCTTTCCCAAGCGGCTAAAACGTTTCTTTCTCACCCCCATCTTCCTAAGGGCCCTATTGGATCGCCTGTAAGTGGCCACAGTTATCAGTGATCGGAATTGGTTTACGGTAGATGAAGTGTCGGATCCTCGGTGTAGGCGGGGACCACAGGAGCCAGAATGACGGCGCTTCACGGCTTCAGGTTTAATGAAGTAAAACGATGAATTTTAATGGTCTCATAAACAACGCGTTTCGAGGCATAAATTGCCCCTTTGTCAAGTAGGAGAGACATAGGCTATGTGAGATTTGTATGTGAGAACGGACCAACTAGCCATAGATTGCTTGTTTGTCGAATTCTAAAACTAATAAACCGATCCCAAGATAATCGCCATGTGTAATAGGGTCCTAACACATTGTACCTTATATGTCTCAAGTTTGGAAATTAGATTATAAACTGCTCTGGGGACAGAAGTGAGTCCATATAATGTGTGTAACTAGGAGCATAGGTGGCCACAGCTTCTGGGCCAAAGCCCAGGGAGATGCCAGGGTCTACTATACACGGCTGTGCATGGTATTTTTATAAGTATCTTCAGCAAAATGTACTGAATGTTGTACCCCACCCCACTGCACTTCTACTCTCAAGGCTTCTTGAATGTTAGCCTGAAATTTTCAGGTTTAACCTCTGCTCTAACATGCAAAGATATCAATACCACGGTGCAAGATGCTCACAGAGCACCAAAGCCATAGCAATGTTGATGTCCAACTTCTCCACAACCAATGACTGAGAACAGTCAGAGACCTGGCAAAGCAGCCCGAGGGATGACCAACAGAATGGAAATATATTGTGTGATGTATGGGATAAATGGGGGAAAACATTTTAAAAAATGTACCTAAAATGTAACCTTTATAACCTAAACTGGACGGGAAGAGCCCTGGAAAAACAAGCAGAGGATCGGGGACTGCACTAGAGCACAGGTATACAAGGCAAACACATGCAAGGTGGCATAGACATACACTGATAATGAAAAGGACGGGGCCAGAGAAATTTAAGGGGCCCTTGGATTGAGTGGGGTCGGTAAAGCTCTCCAACCCTCACCAACCTGGGGCCAGCCTTGGCTGTGAAGCTTTAAGACAATCTACATTATAGGAACAAACCCCTAAATATGTTCCTTTGTTCACAAGTTGATCTTTTTATTATTTTATAACTGTTACTACTGGTAACAATCATCTCTTCTGCATTTTGATGCAATGCCAGGACCCACCTCAAATCATTGCACCAAGCATATCTAAGAATTTTCCATCTTAATTTCCATCTTTCCAAATCTGTCCCCCCCCCCCCCCCATCCCCTCCAAGACAGAAGGAGAAGGTTGAATTCCATCGCCTATCCGTTCAGTCTAACAAGCCTTCTGATCATAGCTTTGTCACTTTGGAAAATTTTCAGATTTTGCAGAAAATCCATCATGGAGTTCATCCCCCATCCAGGAGCGTTGTGCAATGTTTAAAACAAGACAGCGATCAATCACCCTCCGCCGCCCCGCAAATAGATAATCGATCCCCCCCCCAGACACCCCTGAAAGCATCAATATTCCTCGTCAGACTTGTATTATCCTACGGATGGTTTATCTTTTGGGCGGTGGGACAGCAGGGGCATCGGTGAATGCGAAATCTGCCATGGAACACAATTAAGTGCTGAAAGGATAGAGCATTTTATATTGTGTGTCGATGGGGAGGGGGGCAGCAATCAAAATCATAATAGTCGCATATTGTATGAAATCCACAGGAAGTAAATAGCTACAAAAGTGAGTGCATCTAATTTCACTTTTAATGTCATATCTCAGCAGACAATGGTTCAACCCCGCATTTGTTTATTTGTCGGAATCGGCTTACTGGCTCTTGCTAAGAGTTAAAGGGACAATGTCAATTCTCACCGGGCTTAATTTTCCTTGTCACTGTTAATTGGCTGTGTTTTTTGCTCGGAATAGAATGTAGATGAGATATCTGGTGTGATTTGTGAGGTTGGAGAGTCTCTGACAATATGTCGCGCACTTCAGCGTGACCCCACATAAGTATCAGTAATGCTGTGTTGCAGCGAGCTCCGACCTTATTGAATATGCACCTGTGGTGGCTAAACATCACATGTCAGAAAGCAGAAGTCTAAAAAGCTGAAGGAATAATAAAGGAACGCTATGGAAAAAAGGCACATTAAACACAATTGTGGAAGAAAAAGGAACATTTGGCAGGATAAAACTTCAGAAGAGTTGTTCCTTTTATCTTTCTGTCAAGCCTATTCACTTCGAAAATACTTTGCTGTAGTGCATGATCGAGGCTTTTGTTTTCCCCCCCGAAAGAAAACCAATGGAATGGAGGGGATCTGACTATGTTGCATTTGTACATGTTGTACAGTATTTTTTTATGTGCCTTTTATTTTTTGGGCCATTTTGTGGCATTGTATGGCTGAATATTAATTACAAGTGTTGATGAGTAGACCATTGTAACAACATAATGGTCACCCGGGAATGTCTTTGCCCTTGTCGATGGCAGCCAATCTTTTGGATCGTAATTGAATCAATTATAGGGTGTATTCATGTAAGCGTTTCCTGCCAATATGGGTCCAAATGGCAGCAGATAAGAGAAGGATGAAAAAAAAAAAAACATTCAAAAATTATATACTTGAGTATATTACCATGTAAGAGAATCTGTATGGGAAGTTGATGGTTGGCCAAGACGTTTTATTGTTGCGCACTAAAATAGCCATTGTGCCACCTAGCACGTCTTTGACACTTATTCATTTTCCAGATTTTTTATTAATTTTCCCCTCATAATTTATAGAGAGCTCAGATATTCCAATACATACGTATAATATTCACTCACATAGATCCTTGTTACCGGCTACAGTAATTTCCCACTATAGTAAGGGCCAACATCACGGGAAGCCAACAATCTATCAGTATTTTTAAGGGCGTGATGAGACAGCAAAGTGTTTAGAGAAGCACACAAAAGGGGAATCATGGCGTATATACTTCTTGTAGGTGTTATATATACTAAACCAGTAAACCTATGCTCCAAACCATGGGTCTCCAAACTGCGGCCCTCCAGCTGATCTAAAACCACAACTCCCATCATGCCTGGAGAACTAAAGCTTTGGATTTGGCTGTCCAGGCATGATGGGAAATGTAGTTTTGCGACAGCTAGAGGGCCGCAGTTTGGAGACCCATGCTCCAAGCCAACAATATTACCACTGAAGACCTGCGGAGAAGATACTGAAAAATACCCAAAGTTAGGAAAAATCCCAGTTTTTTACTGTCAATCAAAATCTGCCTTATATAGGGTAAATCCTGCATGGTATAGGCTCTACTGGGAATGTCCTTTGGAGACAAAAGCAAAAGTCTCAGGTACTGCAACCCTACTGAACATCACCATTTGAACACCAACCAATTGGAACAGATGCCTCCACCATCAACACATCGGGTCAATGTATCCTCACACATCATATCATGTCCAGACATTATAAGATTGTCATGAAGAATCCCCAAAGATGAAAAGGAACAAAGCAAAAAAAAATTACCAAAAATCTACAGATCCCTCTGTCCCTGGTGGCCGAGGAATTGGTTTGCAACAATTTTGATGTCATGTGTTTGACATCCTGTCTTTAATAAAACGATGGTCTAATTTTATTCCATTGCAGTGCATGACTGTACGTTTGTCGTGCTGTTTTCTTTGGCAGATGATTTACTAGTATAATATGTAGCTAAATTTAGCATAGTCTAATGTTCAACTGTACAGAAATAAAAAAACAATCACAATAAAATTCTAGAAACAATTACAGATGGATTTCTAACTTTGTTGTTGGCGTTGCAACACACTTTACCGGGTACTACTGTACAAGGCCTAATAAAGTATCGGAGCTCCTCCTCAGATACGTTCCTTGCCTAGTACTGATTCACATAATCATACGACTCACTTTCCTGAAAAACTCTGTGCTGTCTAAGGACCTTGCACAGTCTAGGAGTCCCTGCTATCGCCCCTTCTCTTATCACACTACTGTCCTTGTTGCACTCGGCTTTGTCCAAATACAATCCCATAAGTTGAAAGACCACTGGCTCCCCCAAGATTGACACACTCTGAGATCGAGGCCCTACAGTCATCTTTTTGTTAATAGCCTCCATACAGCCCTGGACTTCTTAATATTATCCCGTGATAGGTCACTGCGTCCTGCAAGATCAGAACATTCTTCTTCTGTTACTTATAAAATTATCCTGACCTGATTTATCGATTGTTCTATTCCCACCAATTACATTTAATGTTGTGCTATTATACAACAGAAACCAGGATGGCTGTGCCCAATGGATCCCACTTGCTTGTAATGGTGTCCATCGGAATAATAGTCCAGCATGTTTGTATATTCCACCGAATTGAAGCTCTGATTGTGTAAATGGAGCTTCATGTGTCACCTATCCACAGGAAAGGTCACCTTTGCCCTTGTAATCAGTGAGGACCTGTGTTCTCGGGATCGGTGTGGATCGTAGCAGTTGGACCCCCTACTGATCACATTCTAATCACCTATCTAGTGGATACAGATGTAGCGTCTACCATCATCAGCATCATGGTACCACAGTGCACCAGCACCATGGAAACAGAGTAGCGAGCCACCAATCATGTTGGCATGTTACATTTCTAGGTAATAGATTATAATCTTGGGATAACCCCTTTAAATCTCTTCCCCAGTGCCAATGTTCCAATGGTGTTAGGGTCCCCACTGCCCATTCTCACCGTGCAGAGGAACATTCGGCACAGCAAAACATTCCCGTGTTTGCCATGGGGGGAGGATGGGTAAGCCACATCTAGAGTGCTCTCAATGTAGATTATCTCTGATTGAACAAAAGGGTCGGCTATGATTTTCTATCATGATCAACCCCTATGGTTATGGATGGCCCCCATACACCTTATATTGATCCGCCACGATGAGCAGGTTCGGACAATCAAAGTCAAAAGTGTATGGGAAACTGTAGTCCAATGGTGTCTGCTGTAACCAATCGTGGTGATATAGGTATGTACAACACAAGACCACCAAGGCCAATGATTGGCTAATACAGTCAAATGGGTCTACTTGATGTCACTACAAAAAGATAAGGGACCACCAGAGCATCAGTGCTGGATCTGCAGGCCATATCATAGGTGAGTAATAGATGATCTTTTGTTTTATAACATTTTCTGCCCATATCTTCATTTCTTGAAGTCCCCTTTAACCTGTTTCTTAAACGCCATGGGTCACCTGAGAGGAGAGGATGAACTTCGTCTCATCATCACCACCGTTCTGTTAGCTTAAGATAACAGGGATTACAGCGTCAGCATTAATCAATCATCTATCAGAGCTTCAATGGGGCGTTTTTATTAGCTTAATAAATGTAAAAATGATCCCATTCAATATTCGCATTAAGCCACATAAATATTAACGTTGTCGGGAGGGGAAGAAACAGGAACTAGATGATAAGTATCGCCAGCAGGATATGTCAACGCGCTGAGCCAAATTAATGGGAGAGAAATGACAGGAGAACAGGATTGTAGCGATCAGCGACGGTTCATGTGATTATTAAATCCTGCTATTTTCGAGTTAGACCACGTTTACATTATCTGTCGAACCAGTGAAATTGCCATCCAGCATGGTTGTGCCAGATTGAAAAACATTGCTTTAAGTTTTGTTTTGTTTTTTAAATCTGGTGAAACCAACCAGAGGACAACAACCAGATCATCTTAAAGGACAAGTGCCATGAAAGACTTTTTCCCAGTAATTGAAGCACATTACAAAGTTATATAACTGTGTAATATGCTTCAATCACCTATCTGCCTCCCTTCCCTGTCTTTTCCCCCCTCCACTCCCCACCAGGAAGTGTCCTATCTCACACAGACCTGATTACTGTCGTCACCGTCACCAGGCAGCTCCTTCTTGTGAGGATGAGTCATCAGCAGGAGGGCTGCTCTAGGTCCTGTTACACCAGCCTCCCCCTCCTTGTCAGGTGACTCAGCTTGCTCAGCTCCGATGGCTTGCAGTTGTTTAGCCAATGGGAGCTGAGCAAGCTGAGTCACCAGGCAGGGGAGGGGGCAGGCTAGTGTAACAGGAGAAGGAGCTGAGAGAAGAGCTTGGTGACGGTGCTGACAGTCATTAGGTCTGTGTGAGTTAGGACACTTCCTGGTGGGGGGTGGAGGGGGGAAAAGACAGGGAAGGGAGGCAGATAGGTGATTGAAGCACATTACAAAGTTATATAACTTTGTAATGTGCTTCAATTACTGGGAAGAAGTTTTTTATGGCACTTGTCCTTTAAGTCCCACACCATGCCCCATTTCAGCTTATGGGGTACCGGACGAGACATTAGGTGCAATGGATCCAGCTTGCTGTATATTATTCACATCCAGAATCCGACATGTGCACCTGACTTTAGGCTCTCTACATCAAGGGTTTGGGATATTTTTGATGGCAAGTCAGGTTCCAATAGAACCCTGAAGGACCCTATTATAAGTCAATGGATTTCCTGAGCATTCACTGGGATCTATCTTTACAAACACCAATCATTATGTATCTTATAGCTATAGTTACAATGCATTTTTGCAGTCCGTTTAACGTATACCTTTTATGAAGAAAAAAAAACGAATTGTGTGCATCCGTTTGCATCTGTCTTTTTCATTTTTTCTTAGCGTACACAAAAGTGTGGTTGACCATGTGGTTGATTGTTTTTGTGTACGTTAAAAGTAACCATTTAAAAAAGGGAAACGTTAAACGCATTGTAAAAACGCAGTGTGAACCCATCCTTAGTCACTAATACTTCTTTCAGTCATTGGGATATGGGTAGTAGGGATTGACCCCATAGGACATGTCCATTCTACAGATATCTCAATATATACACATGTAGAAATCCCCAATGTGAGTGTGGTGGCAGAACATCATGGAACACCACAGCATACCACCATGCGGCAGCCCTCGCGTCCTTTCTGCCCCTTTTAATGGCCAGTGGTGCGATCCAAACAAGTTGTCCCTTAGCAGCCCAGCAAGTGTTAAGTGAGCAGCAAAGTTTGCAGTGCTATATGTATATATATATTGCCACTCAGTGCACAGGACCAGGAGTCCAACCTTTGACTCCTGTACATATATATACTGTGGCATACTACATTTATAGAGTAGTACATCTGTACCTTTGAGCAATTTTTTTTTTAGTACTTCAGTTTCTCCCAAAACAAAAGTAATGAGTGGCCCTGTGTACACTTATATAGTATAAAAACTCCCGACAGATTTCTAAAAAGCTTGGTCATCCCGCACAACTCATCTCAGAATATGTATAGCCAGGAGGTAATGGGAAAAAAGTGACATCTTTAGTACAGTACTAAAAATAAAAACTTTTTGAAGGTGGCTTTAGGTGCTGTAGCAAAAGTAATATGCCATCAGGTAAAATAGAAAAATCTGGTTCTTTTTTTTGGTTCCCTACTGCTCATGTGTTCAACCTGCTTTCAGCACAAGAACTAGGAGTAGGTATTTCCCGCTCAGCCAATCAATGGCTGCAGTAGAGTCCCACTTTAGCAAGTGATTGGATAAGCAGGAAGGTCCCGTACCCAAGTGCTCTTCTCTGAAGCAGGTGAGTGGAGGTGGATGGAAAAATATGTAGAGCTATGATGGGACTGGCAGGGAATGAGGACAGGTAACTAATTTTTTTTTTTAACCAGGGCTCCAGCACTAGAATATTTTGATAGCGCTGTATTACCTCTTTAACTCATCATTTTCGTGCTGATGATCAGTCATTTCACTTCCCCTTAGAGTCTTGACTGCTCATTTTGGCATCACTTGGAATCCATTGAAAAGATTGTGTGATACATAATCATAGACTCACTTTCTACATGCACATATAATGTATAACTAGGGATACCATCTGCAGTCTGTGCATAGTCCAAAGTCTAGTAGTCACAACCTTATTTAAACTCAGGTTCCGTTAAGTCTACCAACGTATATTTATTTTTTATTTTTTTTTTACCGAACATTCTCCTTAAAGTCAAAATATCAATTCTCCAAAAAATTAGATTATTAGATCTTGAGAGGAAGGCCTACATAAGTTAGTCTGTGGTAATCTATGGGGCTTCATAAAAATGGCAGCTGGCCATCCTTTCTGGCTCCTAAGAGCAGAACGAGGAGGGATATACTTGATAATGAGGAGAGAAATTGGTTGGCAGAAGAAAGAGATGAGCCAAAAAGTAAAAACGCTATGAGAAAGTGGTATGGACTTTAAAGACCGAAGCCAAAATCTGAGAACACTGTGAGGTGATCTAACCTTGGACTCCAGCCCAGAGCTTGGGCCTCTCTGTCTGAGTTTATATTATACGATTTATATATCGCTCCACAATATGTAAAGTAAACTAATCTATGCCACAGACAAAAACATCTTATTGCGTTACGGAATATTTTTAACCAGAGAAATCATATTTTTCAAAACGTAATAATGGACGGGAATGTTCGCGATAACCGTCTGGTGCATTAAGATAAGACTCCATATATCTTCCAGAGTCATTAGAAGATTTAGTGGATTCTAAAGTGGAAGGTAGTCGCTTTTGTTATTTTTTTCCCTTTTCTTTGGCTTTCCACCCAAGGGGACAAAGAAAAAAAATATCATTTCTGTTTTAGCAATAATGTTTCTGAGATGCGTAACAGGTTATTACAGAAGAGGCTCCATAAACTCTGATTCTGGTAGCAGAGAAGTGAACTTTTTATGAGGATCTTTAAGTCTTCGGTTGTCCATAGGAGTCTGGTTCTTGAGTTTTTATGGCAGAAAAGTTATAAGATGAGAAAAGTATCTCTGATGGATAATACTCTTGGAGGAGGATGATACTAGGTGGACAGTGGACTCATGAGAACCAACAATGTCCCGACTAGTTATCTAGAAGTCATTGATTTTAGTTTGGCTTTCAAAGGGCCTGTTTTTTTTTTTACCAGGAAGTGGCAGTAGTGTGCCCTTCCTAATGTTAACTTAGCTGGGCCTCTGGCAGCAGTTCTGCCAGTACTGCCCTGAGGGTGGCCCTTTTGTTAAACAACAAGAAGTTGTGGTGCGGATTGACTCCATTACTGTATCTATATTTTAAAATCAGCATGGAACTGAGATGTTCCAACTAAAATCTAATAGATTTCTACTGCATGATGATGTAAGACCTCCATGCTCTTGTGCAGATCTGTTATCATCATTCGCATTCATTCTCAGGACTGGTGCTGCCTTTGACAATACTAGAGATGAGCGCAACTCAAGCATGCTTGGGTCCATCTGAGCCTAAGCATTGGGCATTTAATTACTGGTGGCTGAAGAAGTTGGATGCCGGCCTAGTGAGACCTGGAAAACATACATACAGCTAATGGCCTATAGCTGTATCCATGTTTTACCAATTTCGTCAGGGCTGCTTCCAACTTTCTCAGCCACCGGTAATCATACATCGAAGGCTCAGGTTTGGACGGGCCCGCTCATCTCTGCACAATACCAGCACTTCTGGTCCCAGCATCCAAAAACAAGACTGCAAATAGAAAGTGATAATTCTTAGGAATCGTTTGAGGGAAGCAAATTTCTTGCATTGTAAATGATTACATCAGAGAACGTCTACAACAACAATGTCCTGGGAAAATTGTCTGGATGCTTCTGTGTCATATAAACATTGTTTAATCATCTGATTCTCGAAAGGTATAGACAAACCAGGATAATATTTAACCTCACAGCTCAGAGAGATTTCACGCAGAGGATGAAGGATGAGACATCGCTTCCAAGCCAAGTGATTCTATTCTCTGGGCTGGATAGAAAGACGCTACAAAATATATAAGAACGTGAGTATGGAGGACTTGGCACGGAAGACAATGTGCGTCTTGTGAGAGTAATTCAGCAGTGTGGCCAGTCAATCTGCTTACTGGGCCCACTGCCCTGACCCTCTTTAGATCTGCTCTACCCTATCCCAGTATGAAGAATTTCCTTTCAATGACCTGACACGTTACAGATTGAGACGTCGGGCCTGTCTCACTGCAGCAAATTAGCAATTTTTTCTCCTGCTAATTGATAATGAAAATATTTGCTATGGAATTTGTTCTTTAAAATGTAGATATAAGTTGCCATAAAAAAACAATAGTTCTGCATTTGATTCTACAAATAAATCTAGAAAAACAACTAAGAGAGTCCTCGGAATGAAGCTCAAAGTATAAATATTGTGTGAGTATTATACGTTTGAACATTCAATAAGCAAAATGTTTTAGAACAATAGATAATTTAGTATATATTGATTCCCATTTGTTATGTATATGTGCACCATGTCGGGTTCACGCTATGTAAAACACCGGCCGTTCTGTGACCTGGCGGCATGTCACGGAATGGCCGGTGTCAGTGATAATCTTCATTTCTGGTGAATTGGGATGTGGGCACAACACAATGCCGGAGCTGCACTCTCAATTTTGTGACCTGTCAGGGTTGTGTGGCCACTATTCAATGAATAGGGGCCGCACACAACTGACATGTCAGTTTTCCGTGCGGCCGCTAGGGATCCTGGCCGGAGCGTATCCTGTTGTATTAACAACAGCCATGATTAATATAGAACTTATGTTGTGTGCACATGGCCTAAGGTTCCCTCCTAGGGTTGCCCTAATATTCTACAGTATAAGTACTGTTGTTATAGAATAGAAATATCTAGAAAAAAAAAGAACCTAGCCGCAAAGCTGTACACCAGAGAAGATCACAGAAGGGGACCACTGAAACGGGTGACATCAAAAAGTTACAGATGGGAACCAAGATTGGTCAACTACTTCAACATCTGTCGGCAAAATATTTATTCTGTGGACAGTAAATCTTTTTATATATTTTTAAAAATTACTGTACACCTTCAATACTGCTTGTCCAACATCCTCCTGTCCTTCCCAAACACACGTACATTTGGTTCGGCATATATGTATTCTCAAAAGGTGGAGGAGGATAAGCTGCTGTCAGACAGAACAAAAGGACTTGCCCAAATTCAACATGCCCAAACTCATCACCATCCGTTGGGGAAAACCCAGTGCACCGCCTCATACGGTAGGAAGTCGCAGTGCTCCGGTTTGGCCGACTGCTCTTATGTGTATGGACCTCTTCAGTATACAGTTTTGAAACAATAGGAGAACAATTTATAATTGATCCTGGAGGATATTAAGGAGCTTGTAGTCTATAATCGTGGAGGGTATTTTGTTCCTTTAACGACTGAATGACCTGGAGCCTTTTCTTTGCCCAACAAATAAGCCTAGGTGCATGTGAGAGGCTATTTAGGTTGCGGGCTCTGAACAGTTGTTAACAATGACCTGCAGACAGCGTATTCAGCGCGCCATGGCCGATAGCCATTAGCAGACACTTGCATCTGTGTGCTAAAGACTTTCCCGATAATTCCAGGTCCTTGACTCGGCTACTTGCGAGTGATTTACTGCACTTAAAACTGGTTAAGTTGCATTATGTACATAGGTTGTTATCGCGCTCCTGACATAAATAGATTTCTATACTGTTTCTTAAGAATAAAAGGTCATCACACAAATTGGATTTATCTGTAATTGTATCAAGCTGGAAGGAACAATATGGACTACAGAAACAGTACTGTGGGCTCCTTGTCTCTATCCATAAAGCAGCTGACAGCCGTGGCTAATAATTCTTTCTACTGTGTTTTTCGCCTCTATCCTTCTCTTGATGTCTTTATGTGAATATGAGGCTACCATGAAAGGATTTGGGTGACCCCAGTGAGAGAAGAAAAGTGCGAGCTGAGGATGTAGGCTCCCTGTGGAGTCATAGGCATCTTCTTCAGCAACCCACATCTTGGATTCAGTGCAGCTTTGTGAAAGAAAAAGACGCTTCTTCACTCTGATTGCCACAATAGGGGTTTTGTCTCAAATAGACAGGGGAAAACCAAAGGAAGGAGGGGGCATCAGTATTTCAAGAGGGTGGGGGGGCTACAGATGCAAGAAAAAAAAAAAAAAAAAAACGAAAAATGATTTATTACACTAGTGTCCTCTGTGGCAGTTGGCGGTCTTCCCAGAACCCAACTCTGGTGGCAAAGGTGGGAGAAGACTAGAAGGTTATTTTCTGTTGAGCAAGCATCCTCAATACCTTGTATGGGCCCAGCCAGGGAATGTCATGGTGATTTCATACAATGAAGGATTAAACCTATAGAGAAGGCTTTGAAAAGAAGTCATTCCACGGAGAGTTTTGATTTATCAATTAACGTTCTGGAGTAGCGCAAAGCGGCGAAGCTCCAGCCTGAATTCCTCTGACGGTTGTTTTTTGGTTAGCAAGTCCCCGTCATCGAGGACTACTGGATATATGGGCACTTAGAACAAATAGTTTTACAGTGTTTCAAGTATACTGCAACCAGTAAGACTGGTTATTCTGGGTGAAGAACTCAAATCGCAGCTGAAATAAAGACTTGCTTCAGCTAAATATATCTTTATTTAATGGTCAGAGAGCAGATTTCACAATGCATTTACCTAGGAGGACTTTTTCTAGAGTTAATTTTCACCTGATGAAGTAAGGAACTCTAGAAAAAGAGGAGAAAGGGTGGCATTACACGGAACGATTATCGTTAGAAAAATCGTTCGGATTTGAACGATAATCCTTTAGTGTAATAGCAGACAGCGATTAAATGACCAATGAGAAATCGTGGGTCGTTTAATAGAATTTAGACCTATTTTTATCGTTGATCGTTCGCAAATCATTTGCATGTAATAAGATGTCGTTTACAGTAGCGGCAAACGCAGTGGCGACGACAGGACGAACGCAATAACGATCATAAGTAACGATCATCATTCTGTGTAATTGGGTGAACGATTTCAGGTCGTTCACCATGGCGGTCGTTTGAGTTAGTTTATCGTTAATTGTTGATCGTCGCAAAAACGCTTCATGTAATAGTAACCTAAGAGTCCTGTTCGGATCAGCACTTTTTTACTAAGCTATTACACGTGCTGACTATCGGGCAACAAGGTATATTGGGCAGCAAGGTATATATCGGGCAACTATATATATATATATATATATATATATATATATATATAGTTACCAATTTCCGTACAGCCCTTGACTGTAAAATAATAAAGTATTTACTTACCTTGCCACGTTCCCCAGTGTCCTTGGGCCTTCCCCAGTGTCTGCAGCTGCAGCTCTGACTTCTGTTAGAGTTTCTGCACTGACAGGCCACTCAGCCAACCACTGGCTGAAGCAGGACCGCGGCCAGTGATTGGCTGAGCCTGTAAGCACAGAGACTGGAACAAAAGGCAGAGCTGCAGCTGCAGACACTGGCGTAGGCCCAAAGACACCAGGGAAGATGGAAAGGTAAGTAAATACTTTATTATTATTTTATCCCACAATCGTCAGCCATTGGCTGCGCATCCTTCTTACATGTAGTGATGTGTAGTCGGCATCTTAAGAAATGATCATCCGATGACCGTTTCATTGGCTGATCATTGTCTCTATTACATGGAGTGATAATCGGCTGAATCGGCCTGATTTGGCTGATTATCGCTCCGTGTAGTAGGGCCCTTTGTCATGTAGGTGGGTCTGGGATGACAATAGATAGGTGCAGCCCTAGAACTGACACCCGCCCCAGCTGGCCCTTCCTATTTGCCTTGACAGCCCTAAATGGCAGCGGACAACTGGGCAGTGTTCCCTAACCTGATCCAAGTGGAAATACAAAACAGAGACAAAGACGTACACACAAAAAGGGGATAGTACCGACGATTTAAGTACAAAGTTGGGATCCAAAGAATAGTCAGGGTACAAGTTGGGTAATCAGTAGTACAAGTCAGAGGAAATTGCTAGGTCAAGAAACGCTGGATATCTAGGCTCTATCACAGGAAAGGGGTGGGAAACAGGGGAAGGTACTGCCCAGATACCAACTGCTGACTGGTGTGTCAGCTGTCAGTCAACAATCAGTTAACACCATACCTTATGCTGATCTGCCAAGGGAGTGAAACCATGGCCACTGCTACAACAAGGAATAGCAGAGCAGAGAAAAACATGAGAAGCAGTCTGGCTGCTATGGATGCTGTCCTTGTGCCCCTAGCAACTGGCCTGAGCGGTTGTTATATATGCCTCGGCCGCACGCATGGACGACGCCAGGAGCCAAACACACGGCCCAAGTCCTAACACCCTCACATGCCAGCTATTGTTGATGAAGACTACTCTAGGCATAAAGACTTGAGGATTTTTGGTGGGAAAGAACACAAAATGGTGTGAAGAACGCACAATCCCCTCCGTACAACATTTCGACCCTTAGTGGGTCAGTGGCTCAACAAAGACCCACTAAGGGTTGAAAAGTTGCATCACATGTACTGGATTATGCAAATAAAGCTTTGAAAATGCTCTACAGATGCTGTTGGATCCTCTTGATTTGATGTCCTAGAGACATTTCAAAAGTTTTCAGATCACTAGAGGTGGAAGAAGCTCTCAGGTATGTCCTTCACTCCCCAGCTTGGGCCGATATCCAGCTAGCTACCTAAGACAATCTTCCTAGACTCACAATTAAGACTGTCTCCTACAACAAGAAAGAGAATGGAAAACAGCTAGGGAGTGAAGAGTTTAGCCAAAGGCTCCTTCTGGCTTAATGGATACATTGGGGTTTTCATACAGAAACCCCTACTGATCAAACCCTTTGACATTGGAAAGGTTAAGGGCGCGTCTTTGGGACACTTGGTGCATGCTGTCTTGGGGGGTTTGGTCTTGCCCCCACTAGATACTTAAAACATATGTAGGGTATGTAGGGCATATGTAGGTAATAAAATCATTTTTCTGTGTTCTGGAAGCACCGCTGGATATATGAAAGGTACAATGTGTCTTCTTGACCTAATAACTACCTAACAGTGTTAGCAGTTTGGAATGTAAATTGCAGCTGACAGATTTCCTTTAAGAAACATAAGGGTTAACACTTTGAAAAAACAGATTTATCAACCTACAAGAAACCAAAGATGTCTGGTTTGCCCATAGCTACTGATCACAGCTCATCCTTCATCTTAACAACCTCTAATAAATTGATTGCTATGGGCAAAACCAGACAGTTTGGGTTTCAAGCGTTGATAAATTTTGGCAAATGTGTGATCAATCAGGGTCCAACCCCGGGGGGCCCCAACTGATTGGTGTTGGGGTCCTCCAGCAACCATTTGAATGGGACAAAGCTTCAGTACAAGACCCAGTCGCAGGCAAGATACACAACTGTGTCTGGGAAACCATTAAGGGGCTGATGTACTAAAGGGGCTTACCTCTAAGCACATGCCTACGATAGACCATTAATGTGTATTGTTTGCTCTGGGGAGAACTGGTTCTCAATGAGGAGATCAAGCTGAAGGTACGGAGTCTTATAAGCAATGATTCATGGCAAAAGTATGAAAATTAGTTATGCAGAAAGAAGAAAACTATCTTAAAAGGGTTTTTCGATTTAAACGTACTTGTCCTATGGATAGGGGGCAAGTTTAAGATCATGGGGGGTCCAACCTCCATGCCCCCCAAGGATCTTTAGATCGGCACCCGGAATCCTTTGGTGTCAATGGCTGGCGCATGACCCGAAGCTCCATTCATTCTCTATAGAGCTGAGTACAGCCCTCAACTCTTTCCAGCAGCTCCATAGAAAATGAATTGGGCTGCAGGTCACGCACCAACCCACAGATCCATTCATAACAAAGAAGCCGGGGAGCTGATCTAAAGATCCCGAGGGGTGCGGAGGGTGGGCAAGTAAGCTTAAAGCTGAAAACCCCTTTATTGCCACCTATAGATATAGTAGCTAATCTGCAAGTCTGACCCACAAAGGAGCCTTGTAACCTGACTTAGGGTGTGTGTTTTCTTAGCATATGCCATATTACTATACACTACTATACAATTACAACGTATGGGCAAGATTCCAAGTCTGGATAAGTAGGAGAATTTTTCCACCTGACTTGACTTGATCTTGACAGTTACAGCCTGGCATCTCTGGACTAATATTGTTTTTGCAGATTTTTTTTTAGTTTTTTTGCCTAATATTTCCTATAATATTAATGAAGTTTAGCTGTTTAAGACACTCGTGCGCTTTGTCTACCAACCCGGAAAGTCTGAGCTCTCGGCTGAAAGAAGTTTTGCTTCCAAATATACAGATTCCTGAGAAAATAACCCATCTGCTGCTAAATAGATGTATACAGTATATCTTACGCTCCCTGGTTTCCCATTGAAAGTATCCCAAGTATGTAATGTGAAAAAGATGGACAAATTCATCAAGAGTCATCAGCCTCATGAATCAACATGGGAGCGAGATCGCTTGCTTTGATAATAACCGGGAGTTGACAGTGGCCGATGTAAAATTACCTGACCCAGCCATCCTGGCATGTTCCGTCTATTTCTTCAACAAATAGTAGACATCTATATTTTGGAATACCACTATCCCGAATGATTTAAACCAAGAGACGCTTGGATGGTTTCCAAGGAAAAGGAAGAGTTGTAAACTAAATGAATCAACAGATAAATCACCCCGGACATGTTAACTCCATCAGTAATTACCCGGGATGTATTATCCTACAAGTCCGTCTAAGATATTGTTATCCCTTTCTCCCCAGCTACCAAAGTGGTGAAGAACAAGGACTCGGCTAAAGCCATGGCAACCAGTGATACTGCAATGTGGTCCTTTGACATAATGAGCTTGAAGGAAAACATGTCTGTCACCGGGGAAAATATATCTTCTTGGTACAATCCTCCTCTCTTTCAAGCTTTGCCTCTAATAAAATGGCTAAATAATTTCATTAACCTGCCACCACTCATAGCCGGGACGACCAGTTCACGGGTGATGTCAGGAGAACGTATTGAGAAGTCGGAAGTGTCTGAAAGGTGAGCAGGGAGTGTAGGCCATAGGCTGCAAAACTCAAAGCAAAAAAACATCGTCCAAGCTGAGACCAGATGTTTATGATCACATGACGGGTCCTAATAGATGAAGCGGTTGTTTATCGTTAACCTAAAATCGTCCCAATATTACACAGAACGATAAACGTTAGTAACAATTGTTACTAAGATTGTTTACTCCTGATCCTGACAAATGAAGGAACGTAGCGGAATTACACTCAACGATTATCGATCGAGTGCAATCATTTTGGTGTCAGCACCAAACGAACTATGAGCGATTTCTCGTTGGTGGTTTGATCCTTGCCGGCATTTACACAAAATGATTAACGTGTAAATTCAAATGATATAATGATAATTTGCACAATAGTCGTCCTGTGTAATAGGGCTCTAAGCCATACGGCTTCTTGGAGTGGCACTGTGAACAACTAGATACATTGACCCAATAAAGGGATAAACCAGGAAGCGGAATCTACAGGATTGGGCCTTCTTCACACCATTGTGTGTTCTTTTCCACCAGAAATCCTTAAGTCACTATCCATAGAGTCTTCATCAACAATAGTTGGCATGTAAGAGGGAAGGAAACACCAAGCTGTGATATGAAGGGAACAGCATGAAACGTAAGGGTCATTTACACAGAAAGATTATCTGACAGATTATCTGCCAAAGATTTGAAGCCAAAGCCAGGAACAGTCTATAAACAGAGATCAGGTCATAAAGGAAAGCCTGAGATTTCTCCTCTTTTTAAATCCATTCCTGGCTTTGGCTTCAAATCTTTGGCAGATAATCTGTCAGATAATCTTTCTGTGTAAATGTAAGTGTAAAACCTTGTTCACACTTGTGTTGCTTGGTGGTCACTTTCTCCACCGGCAGTGCCTGTGGGGCTTGGGGGGCCCAGTGGGTTTGGTCCTGTGACAGTGGAGTTGCAGGGCCATTCTGAGGCCCCCCTCCCCTGTTATCGCTTGCTTTGCGGGGTTGGCTGACCAACACAGTGTTGTTTTAGCGTAGGGACTCATGTGAGCCAGGGGACCTGCATGTGGTACATGAGGCAATAGGGTTTGATCAAATTATATACCAACATCCTGGCGTTGGTTTCAGCCATGGGTGTGAGGTGCAGCAGCTCCTATTTCTCTAGTTTTGTACTTTCAGACTACGTTTGGCACATTCCCACTATGGTACATCAGTCAGAGATGAGCGCAACCCAAGCATGCTCAAGTCCATTCAAGCCAACAAGTCTGAAGGAGTTGTATGCAGCCCTAGGGCTGCCTAAAAAAATTCAATTGGCCATGGACACAGCCATAGGCTGTATCTATGTTTTCCAGGATATGAATTGCTCACCTGTCTTCCCTAGTTCTAAAATCAACAAAAATCTTTTGTTTTGGGCGTATGTAATCCTCTTCCATATAGTGACCTCTTTCTACTTTGTGGTTGAGAAGTTGCTCAGTAAAATCTCCAGAATGCACTGCTTTCCCTCAGCTGTTACTCACAGTCCTCCCATCCTGCATACTCCTTCCCACAGCACTGTTGTTAGTTCCCCACCCAGAGCTGCTGCAGAACATTTCAGTACACAGCAGGTTATTCAGTAAGTCTAAACCAGCTTCTGTATTCATTCCCTGTCTGCTGCTTTGCCTGTGGCATTGTTTAGCACAAGGTGTAAACACACCTCATTCTATTATATATATATATATATATATATATATATATATATACAGTATATATATATATATATATATATATATATATGAATCCGAACAGTTCAGCAACTCTGCTCAAAACTACGTAGTACCCCTTTAATATTAGGGCTATGGGCACAGTATATGGATGAGTCCCCAAGGGATCCACCCCTACTTTAAAGGCAGGATACATCTGGTATAGACGGTCATAGACAGGCCAAGCAATGTATGACAGTGGGCAATGTTTACTTTCCGTCTAATAAGATTTTTGTTCCAGAATTTAATACAAGGATTGCCAGGGAATGTAGTGTCACCGGATTTGTTTAGCATCCGATGGGCAGAAGGCGAATCCGTCCTCCTGATTTAAGATATACCACATCAGCGCAAAATACCTTCACTTCATTTTTCATATTTGAGGATGCAGAAATATTTTCCCAGGCAAATAAAGTCTCTTCTTTGTGAGGAGCTGAACTTATTCGCCTAAGTTACTGTAAAGGTTAAAGCCAAACAAGGGACAAGGCCCGAAGGACCAGACAAAGACCATCATACACTTCACTTTCAATGCTTGTTTTCATAAATGTATGAATAATTAAAATTATCATTGTGCCTTATTTGAGTATTTGGAGGGGGAGGGGGAATTGCCTCTTCTCTTTGCTCTCTCTCGTTCTTTTCCTCCTCGCGATTCTTTTCATTTTTGTCTCATCTCTTTTATGTCTTGTATAGGCTGTGTTCTTGCCATCTGAATCAGTTTTTTTCGAACAATGAGATATATGAGGGTTGAGGGGGCAGTGAAAGAATACGGCTCTTGTTGTACACTCAGTCACTTGACATTGATTAATGAGGGTGCGGACATGGGTAGAATCTGTGAGAGAGAAGGGGAAATGAGAAGACCCGAGGGCATCCAAAGGAGGAGACGCAGGAGATGATAAAGGGAAGGCCATCATGGTGCCAACTTCCACACATTAAAAAGTTGGTCAAGTATCTCTCCATCGCCTCCGGGGAAATCCTGATACAAAAGGTTACAGGCGGGTGTCAGGGCTTTGTTTACAAAAAATTGTGCTGCAAACAAAGTAACAACTACAGTAATTTTTTAGGGTCGAGAATATCAATGTAGAAAGTTACTTCTGCTAACCATAACATTTTTTTTTTTTATAAAAGCTCCATTGTAACCCCATTAGAATTCAGAGCGACTCAAGCATGCTGGAATACAATTGTTCGGCATTTGATTACCGGAGGCTGAAGAAGTTGGATGCAGCCCTAGAAAATGGCCGTACCCATGTTTTTCCAGACTCCTTGGCTCCACCGAACTTCTTCAGCCACAGGTATTCAAATGACAATTATCGCACTCCAGCATGCTCCAGTTCTGCTCATCTCTAGTCAAAATTCAATTGCAATTTTTTGTATTTTATTGTATTTGCATTGTAGGTAGAAAATTTGCAATTGCACAATTCGGGTAAAAATGACCATGCAATTCATTGCCTATAGGCCACCAAACATTTCCGAGATTGGAATACCCTTTGGATCAGATGAACAGATCGACTTTATTCCAAAAACAGCACCACTCTTGTGCTCAGGTTGTGTGTGGTATTACAACTCTGTTCCATACATTTCAATGGGTCTGAGCTGCAATACTGCATACAACCTGAGGGCAGGAGTGACGCTGTTTATGAAAGAAAATAGCTCTGTTTTTGTAATACTCAATATCCGCTATAAGAACATTTCTGGTTGCCATGCCAGTGTACGGGTTAACAGTGGGGCAAACCTAGTCTAGGATCTTGTTTTGTCCAGTCACAGCTTTACAAGCGTTAAATAATGTAAAGTCACAACATAAAGGGGATGATTTATTTATTTATTTTTTTAAACTGTGCCACCCCTGTCCCCAAGTTATATGTGGTATTACAGTTCAACTCCATTCACTTTAATAGAACTAAGCTGCTAAACCCCATCTAAACTGAGGACAAGAGGGGCGCTGTTTCTGGAAAAGAGAAGACATGCTTTTCTACCTTTGAATTACCCCTTTAAGGCAGAGCTGTTATCTGTGACAACAGTTTAGCTGCAGTGCCTACAGGAAGTCTGAGGAAGTCTAAGACACACCCCCTGTCTTATCATTGGCTGAGGCTACTGCTCTCTCCTTCCTACCTGTAGCTCTGTCTCCCTTGATTGGACGCCCCTCCCCCCCCCCCCCCCATTTCCATTACATCAAACGCACAAGAGATTACTAAGCTACTAATGAGAATTTCTACATATACACTGAGCCAAAGGAAAGTCATTTTAAGGGGTACTCCAGAGAAAAGGAATCTTGAAAGTCAACTGGTGTCAGAAAGTTAAACAGATTTGTAATTTACTTCTATTTAAAAACTTCAAATCTTCCAGTACTTAGCAGCTGCTAAATGCCATGCAGGAGTTGGGTATTCTTTCCAGTCTGACACAGTGCTCTCTGCTGCCACCTCTGTCCATGTCAGGAACTGTCCAGAGCAGAAGTTTTCTATGGGGATTTACTGCTGCTCTGGACAGTTCCTGACATAGACAGAGGTGGCAGCAGGTGTCAGACTGGAAAGAATAAACCACTTCCTGCAGGGCATACAGCAACTCATAAGTACTGGAGATAGAAGTAAATTACAAATCTGTATAACATTTTAAACATTAGTTGATTCAAAAACATTTTTTTTTCTCCAGTGTTCTCCTTTAAGGATAAATATGACTATTGTGCTTCATATTGAACTAGGAAAAAAAATGTAAAAATAAACAAGAAATAAAAAAGAAATAACAAAAATAATGTAAAATTATCACATTCTAGATTCTAAAATTCCAGAGCTGTCCCCATCCTATAACCTGTGCTATGTAATATGTAATGGAACTTTAGGTAAAGATCCTAAGGAGGCTGCAAAGATAAGAGAAGAGGATGGGGGCAATATCGCTACACAAAAAAAACACGAAAAACTAAAATTATTAGACGTTATTTCCATAAATGACAATGATATTGATTATTATTAGCAGTAAAAAATTTTGAATTATACTTAATACATTACAAAAATATTCTTTGCCTGGTTATAATGAAGTTTAGCCTCCATACTGGTATAATGAAGGTTTATGTATCTCCGAGCCCCGTTACTACTGTTAAACAAATAAAGCAACTTTAACTCGTCGTATGCCGGGCTACACCACAGAAAAAGAGGAAGGAAACTGTGAAGCTTCCGTCCAATTTGCTGTTTTTGGCATTGTGAAAACTGGCCTGCTTCCCAGTATATCACTCTGACATTGAATAAGGTCAATTGCAGAACAGTTCTATAGCAGCCCTGATGGGTGTTCACGAAAAAGTGAATGGAGTGCAAATTAACCAAACTTGTCAAAAGCTTTTTTTTTTTTTTTCCTTCTTCTTCTTCTTCTTCTTCTCCTCCTCTTTCTTCCCCAATGTCAGTCTGAAGACAAAATGAGAATTAACCTCATTTGAGGTTAGTGATGTATTGCAAGCGAACGGCTTCCAAATTTTTAATCCTGTTACTTAGAGGGGAATTCTCACCCTAGCGATGATGACTGCCGCTAGGACACTGTTACTGTACGCTGTGCTTGTGATGTCATCTTCTTGTATCGGGAAGATTCGGGTTTGCTTCCCTTTGTATTTTGGATGGAATAAGCTCCACTGGCCATTGGCTTAGGTCCCGTCCTGCAGCAACCCTACGGTTAGTTTTATGATGCCCCTCACGAAAAACAAGACACATTAGGCATAAAGTGGGGGTCACATTAGGCTTCAGGGCACAATCTGTAAAAATAGATTGTATGGGCCCTTAAAGGGAACATATCACCTAGATTTTCAGTCAGTCAGATACTATAACATTTCAATCTTTTTCTATTTTCTGATTGTAATTTTTTTTATTTAACTTTTTGTACTTTTTTATGGGGGCAGCCATCTTGCCTGAACTGTTTGTAACAGCATTTAGTGACATGCTTTACAGTAAGCCTCATGGACATAGAAGACAATAGACAGACTCTGTCCCCTTGAGATGAATGTGAAACATTACTGAGCGCGCTCTGAGTGACTCTATAGAGTCTATAGAAGCTCAGACAGTATAGAGAGCTTCCATTTCCAGGTAGGGGCGGCACATCACTGGATGTTTTAAAATAACTGAGAATGGCAAGCCCAGAACTGGTGGTCCCCACAGCATAGCTTAATATAATTGTATCCTGAACAACCCCTTTAGCGTCTTCTTTTATAACATCGGTCTCCTCAGACAGAAAAAATACATCTTATGGGCCAAACCAATGATGAAGATGACCAAACCAACATGAAGGGGTTTTACCATCTGATCTTGGTATTCTCTATTCATAGGATAGGGGAGGATAAGTTGATAGCTGGGGTCCGACCACCAGCACACAGAATAGGAACGCAATAATCCTACAAGTAATGGAGGTAACAACCTCAGATAGGAATACCCCTTAAAGAATCCCCAAAGAAGATAAAGATGATTGGAGCCTTCTATTTTTGGCAATGATGAAGGTGTAGGGATTGGAAGAGAAAGCTGTCTGCCAACCACTATCTTATCTGTACAGCTTAAAGCGAATGTACAATCAGGTGCATAAAATGTTAATAAAAATATTGATGAAATGATTGGTTTTATGTTTGCCATCCTGACTGCTGCCCATGTTCCTCTCCCCACGTAGACTGGCAGCGCCAACCTGTAATGACTACAATGCGTTAGATCAGCCATATTTATCCAAATAGGAAGATTTAACAATTCTTTAGCAATTTGCCTAAATTACCATAATCGCCAATCAAGAGGCCGTTGCTTACGCGGGAAGCGGCAATGTTTTACAGTGACACTTGAATTAATTATACTGTTAATTTGCATTTGCCGCACTTCAAGCGTGTTATTAATGTCATTGCTCGGTAAAGGAGGCCGCGCCGATACGAGAATCCTTAATCAACAAGTGAACACAACAATGGTAAACAGGAATTAATGTCTGCGCAGACAGGATTCTACTCTATTGTATCCTTTATTTTAATTTAAGAGGTTTTCCGGGAAAACCTAATAGTTAACCCTGTGCAATACAACAACAAAAGCCGACATACTCACCTCCTCCCCCGCAACCCCGACGCTGCAGCTGCCACAACCTTTGCTGTTCTTTCCTCCCTGATTGGCTGAGCAGGGAGAGAGAAGACTTTAGAAGATGGAAGAACAGCACTGGGGGCATAGGATCAATTATAGGTTTTCCTGGAAATTTCAATTTTATATATTTTTTTTTACATTTTTGAAAAAGATTTCCATATTTTAATTTTACTTAAATATTTATTTCAATCAATCAAATAAATAAATATTACACACACAGCTTCCATTCCAGTTTTTTTTTTTTTTAATTTTTTTATAGTAGTTTTTGTAATTTATTTATTGCTTTTGTCTTTCACCGTTTTAAATCGGGACATTGCTTAGAATTTTTAACATGGCAGAAGTTTGGTTCAGTAATTTTGACAACTTGTATAATTATGGTTGTAAAGCACTGCATGAAATGCAGTTCACCCGGGTGGGGGGGGGGGGGGGGTCGGGGACGTCAACATAACCTAACCATATCAGTCATCAAACACAACATTTTATTTATTATTATGATTTTTTTCTGTATCTTTATTTTATTTTTTAGTATTATTTTTTTTTTAAAAAACCTTCCACAGAAATAAGAGACGAGAAAATATTTAGATGCTGATGACTTTTATCTTTACCTATGTATAGATATTGATTGTTTTTGTGTAGTCCAAGTTCACGTAATCCCGACCTAGTCTTGGAGCCTATTCCTATCCGTTTCCTGCTTAGGACGTGGACATTCTTTCATGTACCTTGAATGGTGCACCTAATTTATAGTGAATTGTCTCCTAATCTTCCCTCTTTGCCTTTCTACCTCTTTCAGATATCCCTGACTCCAGCTAATTCGCTCGCAGTCACAGCTGGCACTTCCTCCTTTCTCAGTTCTTAAATACATTGTCCAATTGAAGATTTCTAGAAGTCGGCTTCCCCATCTCCACCGCCATTGTATTTACCAATTAGCCTACTGCTGAGCGGGGCCTTGTCTCTCTGTCCATATTCCTACACATCCTCTTATTTTATCCTCTTCGGGGTTGACCTGTCTCGTCGCCTCCACTTATCACAATCGCGTTGCCTTTTCGACAATACCGGACACTTCTAAAGGGAAGACATCATACCTTATGGATGCTGATGCTGTTTTTGAGCAGTATGTACTGAGCCGCAGGACATGTATACTAAGGCAGCAGCTCCTGTACACTGGCCCTTAGGTAGCGGCATTGCTCTATACAAAGTTGCTTACACTCTCTATTATATTCACTGGGTTAGGAGTAGTGTGTCAGGTTCGGCAATGGTATCCGAACCCAAATGCTCAGTGTTTGATTCAGCGATGCTGCAGAAGTTGGATGCCAGCCTAGGAAGCCCTGGAACACATGGATACTGCATCCAACCTCTACAGCCATGGGGAATCAAATGCCGAGCGTCCGGGTTCGGATAACATTGACGAACACAAACATTTTGACACATCCGTTCAACACTAGCCAGGAGCTATGTACCCTGACAACAAGTTTACAATCAAATCTGAGTCAGCCATTTTGAAAATAAATTTTGTAAAATGAATTGTGGGGGTTTGCCCATGTCTACTAGCTACCTTAAGCTATGGCTAGAGAAGATGCTTTTGTTCTTCTGGGACAGCATTGATTTGCATACAATGAATTTATATCCATAATAATAAGGGAACAAACCAAATTCTGCGGTCTAAAGTCTAAAAACACTCGAAATACCGCAAAAAATATGTATCTCAATGCATAGCGTAAAAGCAATGTCATGAAGCCTGTGTAATCCTTCATTAGCCGAGGGATCTCTTCCCCCTTTGTCGGAGACACACGCATTCCACAACAGTAAATGTTTTGTTCCAAAACATCTGAAATAAAAGCTTGTGTTACAAAAATATGTCACAGCTGGCGTAACCTCTGCCCAGTCAATAACGTATAGCCAAGCAGGATGTCATTTCTCTCTCCTCTCAACCTGTATACACACAGAGTGGATACGCCATCAGGGACAGCCCTGTTTGACAGAATTATTGATGATGTTTATATCAGCAAAAAGTTGCTGAAAGCCGCGCACATGACTCGGTTACCTCGCTAATTACCGGACCTAATGAGCTGGAGATGCAAGGTCTACAACGGAAAGGGGGGGAGCGGAACAAAATGTGTAACTTATATGTAAAAATTCATGAAACCTTAAATAAACACAGCCTATGTGCCTATGAATTCATTACAGACACCACCCAGCGTATAGGAATTGCAGTAGGTCTCTCGGCTGACACTGCCACACAAGTTGCCCCGATGAAGAGCATCTCACTCTGGAGTCTAATACTTAATCATTTCTTTCAAGTCGCTACTTAAATAGTTCCAGCCAATTCCTAGAATACTAATAACTCCTGTATAATGAAGGGGGGGGGGGGGGGGGGGTTCACGCATGACCAGGACTATGATGAATTCCATAGGTCATTACAAACTATGAAAAATATCCAAAAACAGAGGCCCAAACAGAGCACCAGCTATCTGGAAGGTAGATGCTGCCCTAGGGAGTTGTGGGAAACATGGACACACTCATAGCCATAACTTTCCAGATGCCGTGAGTCAAATACAGAGCATTCAAGTTCGGAGAATGTTACTGAACTGGACCAGTTTGGCAACTTTGCTCAATGCTACTGGAGACCCTAATGCTATTCCTACATTTCTGATAGCTACCAGACCAACACCTATGTCATATATAGAGGGATAAATTAATCCCATTACCACAGGAAGTAATATTACCGGTGACTCCTATTCACTTGTCTCTACTATTTGTATCCAATTTGTAATCTAGTTTTGTGTTGACATCTTGGCATCCATTGGAGCATCACCACTAGTATTTACCAGTTTCTTCTTCTCTATTACCTTGGTTAATGGGTGGGATGGTGGCCCACATCCATTTCCTTGTATAGTACCTCTATATCACCCTATATACCTGGGGTGGAAACAGTGTGTAGTGTTCACTGAGGCTTTAGAGCAGTGCCACTTGTGACCACCAGTTTCCTCTTCCCTAAATCTTTTCAAGGTACCCAAGGGACCCCCAGTAGAGTTTCTAAAGCCAGCAACAGGGATTGAGGCTCATCTTTCCCCTTCACACAGCACGTCATAAAGGGCTACCTATCCATTAGTACACGTAAGTTCCTTTGTATTCATGCTACAGTATATCACTTGGGACTATGCACAACACCCAGAAAGCCCCTGTGTTTTACGTTCTGTTCCCATCCCTCTACCCGATCCCTCGTCCTGGAGTCATGGCTCTTATCGTACCTACCATATATTCTCCCAACAGATTATTGACCGCACAGATTATTTCTCATATCAAAAAGCTTTTCAAGTCAACTCAATTAAAGTAATCCCGGACAGTGATGCAACTGGAAGAGACAGGGCAGGTTTATCTGATATTTCACAAGTACACTTTCTAAACCCTACTGTAAAGCTTTAATCCACTATCTAAATGGATCGCCCAATTTCCATTCGCAAGAAAGGGCGTGAGAGCCAGAAGTCTACCATCTACCCAGAAGATTCACGACCTGCTGACCTATAGAGGACTTAAATGCAGTTTAATAGCATGAATTCTTGAGATTCAGCAGCACATAATCCGACCTCTTTGTATCTTTGATGATAATGATTGCCATGAGAAGTCAATGGTGCTTATTGCAGCCTAATTAGCCCGAATGTCCTGGGAGGATACTGTGCAGAAAATCCCCCATTGCTATGTCAGTAACTCTACAGGCGCGATGTGGGATAAGACGCTAGAATACAGACATTCCATAATGAAGCTGCACCGGCAAAGCTTTGGCAGAGAATAATTACATCCTATGGTGGTAGCATTCTAGTGAATACACTGAAACATCTGAAAAGCCAGTTCAGATTCATTATTCCTAAAAATGTTATGAATTTAGTCATCAGAACAAATGAAGAGTGTAGTGTCATTTGCAAATCACGAGATGGTAACGTGACCAACGATAGCACCAATCACACTCTTCCAGACTCTGCTTAGACACCGAGATACAAGATTCGACAAACAGCTATTGACGACCTTACACCAAAGCAAGATTTATGTAGAAGCCCCAATAAAATATTTATCATAGTGAATAAAGTTTCCCATGTGTCAGCACCAATTTCACTGGTTGACCATCTATTGTGTATGGAGACCTCTGACCCTCTCCTGAAAGAATCAGGTATTTTGGATTTCGACTTCTCTATTCCTTGGTTCTTGGGTAAGCCGCTGTCAGAGAAATCTGGCAGCAACTTATTCCCCCCTCTCTCCAAACACTCAGCAGAACGGGGGAAGGGAAGGGGGGGGGGAGTATCAAGAGAAACAATTGTCAGACAAATTAGCTTTTGGCCGACAGCTACGTAATGCCATTATTTCATTATCATTAACTGTTGGAGAAGTTTCCAAGCCTTCTCACCGTCATGAAGGTTAAAAAAATGCACCCATACACCTTCATGAGCTGTCTCTCCCTTCATGCATATATATGTCTATTCTGAATGAGGCCAGGAGACAGCTCTGGCAGAGGCTTACCTCCTCAAGTGCAAAATGGATAGGAAGTTGAAATCCAACATGGCCGATCCCAAGAGTAAGAGGGCTTTCAAATGCATTAGTCTTGTCAACTGGTCCCATCAAAAATCTTGGATATGGATAACGTTTTGCTAATGTGTATGGGTGCTGTAAGGTTTACACAACTCTTCACCAATTTGTATGGGCATGCTGGGTTTTGACGGCTTTTCACCTATGTGTATGGGAACTGCTATGTTTAGAGAACTTTTTACGAATGTGTATGGGGTCGTAGGGTTTGGATGACTTTTCACTAATGTGTATGGGGTCATAGGGTTTGGATGACTTTTCAGTAATGTGTATGGGGTCGTAGGGTTTGGATGACTTTTCAGTAATGTGTATGGGGTCATAGGGTTTGGATGACTTTTCAGTAATGTGTATGGGGTCGTAGGGTTTGGACGACTTTTCAGTAAGGTGTATGGGGTCGTAGGGTTTGGACGACTTTTCAGTAATGTGTATGGGGTTGTAGGGTTTGGACTTTTTTTGGTAAAGTATAAGGGACAATCAGGTTTAGACGACTTTTCAGTAAAGTGTTTGGGGACTGTCTGATTTGGACAAAGTCCCACTTATGTATATGGGGCCTTTGGGCAGAAACCAACATCGTAATTGATATCTTGAGTTTTGATCTTAGAAGAAATATGTCAGCTACATCCAGCGTGACTTATCCATTTTTTTTCTTCACCCTGATCTACACACATAGACCTTTTATTATATTCCAAAGTAGAATTGAGCTTCAACTAATTTACCAGACTAAGATAGTTGAAGAAAGTAAAGGCAACCGGTACTTTAACTTTCCTACACAATAGAACAGCTTCCAAGGCTTGCAGACCAGAAAGGAAGACATCCGCCATCATTATCAGGTTGGTCGCCGACTGTTTTCTAGGGAAACGGCTTAACCGCTTTTCCAATTCACTTCTCTTCAGCGAGTTTTCAAGTTTAAGAGCATCTCACCACTTACGGTCATTTACAGCTTACAGCTTAGCGAATCCAGAAGGTGTCGTTTGAAAGAGAATGACTAGCCAAGCATCTTAATCCTCCTGTTCATTCATGCTCTCTAGAATGTCCTTTCAGGCCACTGCTGAGAGCCTGTGCCGAAGCGAAGGCTGATAAATTAGTCTGGAGGAGAGCAAAGCAGATTCAGCTTGTAAAAGGTCACTCCAACTTTGTTCTGGGTGAAGGTTTATCTTGACTGCTGCTGTGATAGACAATGGCCTGGGTCTAAATGGTAGAGATCCCAGCTCTGCTGGTGAACGCACTACAGAGGTAATGTACAGCAGGCTCCACTAATATCTAAAACAGAAACAAAGGGATATGGATTTTTGCAGCGGGTCGTTCAGTAAGGATGGCACAATAACACAGGCCATTAAGCAGCAGATTCCATCTGTTGCTATAGGAAAGGAGGAATGGACATGGGGAAAAAAAGCATCACGGAAAACAAAGTTCTGCTCCGTCAGGGTCCAGATTTACTTGTCCAAAGCGAAGCAAATATACATAATATACATAAGCATCCATAATAAACATAGTGGTGGTCTGGGGCTTAAGTAAAGTTTACACACATAGTAATCACTATTCTATGCCTGCGCCAACCCAAACCCACCAGTCATGTGTCCACCTGTCCCCAACACATGATCAGAACATTCCATATGGTTTAAATTAGGTTCTATATGTATAGGGTTTTTTTGTGATTTTTTTCCCCCTAATTTTCCCTTTTTACTATCTATATTTTAAAATAATCTTAAAATCCTGCAGTTCTTATTCTGGCTACTAGGCTATAACTAAGACTGTAGAGATCACGTTCCAGTAGTGTCCTCCTTATCATTACAGTAAGAAGTACTGTGATAGGTGACAGCAGTATAGAAATAATATAATAAATGAAGCTCACTACTCAGCCTTCCCCTGGACAGGTTACAGAGCATGCCATGATACCATTCCCATTACTTCCAATGAGACAGCTTTTGTCTACTGTTACCTGTGTCCACTGGCATATCTAGAAATGCTGTAAAAATGCCTCAGGTAACATGCCAGCCACCATAATAAGGTGGTAAAAATTAAAGAGTTATTTCTATCTGCTCTTTTTGTCTTGCACCTTGCTTGAAGATTGCTACACTTAGTGGGCAGGCTCCTTCACTGTGATTGGTCCTTTTTAATACCAGCAGCTCTAGGGCTGGTGTCATGGCTGCTGGCCTGTGCTTTGCTGTTCTGTGCTTGGCTCCGCTACACCAACTCCTGACAGCTCCTTGTGGCTGGAAGCTGTCAGTGTGATGGATTACTACAGATAAGGTAGCCAGCATGGGAACCTGTACACACACTAAAGTGAGCTCCCAGATCAGACCAGGGAGTGAACCATCAGCTCGGCGATTACTAACAACACAGAAAGGAGGTCGGGAACCCAGACACATCATAGGACCTAGCAGGGAGCAAGAGCTAAAAAGGTAATAAGAACCAAATGCAAACTTTCTTACCTTTTAATTACCTAATGTTTTAGATACTTTTAAGAACATGAGTATACCCATTTAAATCCAAAAAAAAACAAAAAAAACAACAACAGAATAGAAAAAAAAGAATATGGGTCTATTCAGTAATTCAGTAAAACTTTAAAATCTGAATCCTTTTGTTTTTACAGGAAATAAGCTGCTAACAAGGTGTCTGGCAGCGGCTTATTATTCCTCATTGTGGTTACAGCACTAGTGTAAAAATGCAATGCTTCCCTAGTCTGTGCAATATGTAATGGATATGGAAAGCACAATGGGAGCAGCAGGTCAGATCTGCATGAAGTTCATGTGTTCTTTCCATTACTTCCTATGGTTGATCCAGTTTCCTCCCACACCCTAAGAACATACTAATATTAACTTCCTATGGAATTGACCCTTGTGTCAGATGTTAGACTGTAAGCCCCTCCAGGGACATGGACTGATGCGAGTTATTATGTGTACAGCGCTGCGGAATATGTTGGTGCTATATTAGCAAAATATAAATAAATACAATTTGAATAAATGTAGTAAACCTCTTTCTATTTATAACATAACCGGCTGATCCCATGGTGAATAAGCTGCTAGTTTATTCCGGCCCTCACATCCGTGTGGACGTTTGTCTGTGGTGTCAGATAGTAAACAAGTGTCCGTTCTTCCGCCCTGGCCGTGGTGGGTATGAGCAGAGCGTGCTGCGGCAGCCTTTACTCCTGCACATAGCGGAGGCCTTGCCTTTATTTACTCGTCCTCTTTCAGAGTGCATGCCTGGAATCAATGCAAACACATTAAAGAACCTCCTCATCTGACGAGAACTTGATGGAACTAGCCGGCCGCCTCTCCGCCAGGTGTCTATAACCCATTCCAAAATTTGTTTATTTATAAGTGAGATCCTGAAGAAGCAGTCACGCCAAACAGTAAGAACTGGTGAAGGAACTAGAAGTAGCACTAATCTACATCTGTAGGATTCATAGTCTGTCGCATTAGGGCCCAATTACACGGCCCGATATTAAAGAGTAAGTGAGTGCCGACCTGTTAGATCAGCACTTGCTTGCTCCTCGTTCCCTACGCCCTGTCTGCGCTATTACACTCGCCAACAGCGTGCGGGGAGGAGTGGGAGGGGCTGCCCAGATGGTCTTTAGATTGGCGGAGATAGCGGCGGTCTGCTCCTATTACACAGAGCGACGGCCAGCAGTCCACCGCTATCATTGTCGTTTTAATTTAACATGCTAAAAAAGAAAGATCTGCCGACATTGCGCATGTCGGCTGAAGGTTGTCCTTCAGCATGAGCTATTGCACAAAATAATTAAGGACGGATGACTGAGACAGGCTTTCATGTGTATGGAAGGATCAGAAGAGACAGCACACAGCCATCTTATGTATATGACCTGCATCATAACCAAGCACAACCAACGTCCCGTTCTGCTTGACTCTCACAGACATGAGGAGAGTTACACACGAGCCTTCCATTGCACCAAAAGGGATATACTGTACATCAACAATAGAGTTAATAATGAAATAGTATGCAGTAAGCTCTTCGGCTCCCCTTAGTGGTTGTTCAGGCAGTCTGATTCTAAGAATCTTAGTGTATAGTTATGTGAAGACAATAAAAGATCTGGAGGTCTGCACCATAAAACAAAACTGAAACCTACAAACAAAATAGCAACTGTATCAGCAGAGATAAAAAGATAGAACAGCTAGAGGAAGGGTACACTAAGTATCATATGACTATGGTGTCAGCCCAACTACCCCCAGTGGGAGGATATATTGGTTGAATTTTATCCATTTTGTCCTATTATTTTATATATTGTTGCGAATCTGCACCTAAGTTTGTGATTGTTTTGTGGATTTGTGGATTTTACACCCATCACCTTTTCAGAAGTCACTGGAAAATCCAAGGAGGCAAATCCAGGTCAAATCCACATCAAAATTTTGTCAGGACTGGACGACTGCCTAATGTATATTGTGACATCTTGAATGTTCCCCGAAAGATGATGTCTGGTCAGGGAAGGATCGGGTATGTTGAATTTCAACTGCTTGATTCTTCTGTACTCTAAGAGATATCCCACCACCAGAGGACACTCCACATTCTGACTGCATACATTTATGGCAAGATGGAAGTATGGAAGCCCTGGGAGAGATGACTACATTTACTCATCTACAGGTCCTGCCCATATTATCCCTACTTCATGTCACACATTATTCAAATGTATTATTGACTCATGGTGTCTTGTGTTTTTTACGCAATATAGAAAAATCACCTTCATTTAAAAAAGAGACATTCCACCAATTCCAAAAAGTTGCCACTTGTTCCCACACACGAATGGCTCCACACATCTATAAAAGCTGAGGTTAAGCAGAGATTTTGACACAAGCTACAGTATCTGATTTAACTATCATTTTTTCCTCTCTCCTGGATGGAATTAGCCACACCAGAAAGATGATAGCGATTCCCTAAGCCTGGAGCGTCATGTCGACCATCACATAGCCACAAAGACATCAATTGTGAATACAAAACCAGTTGTAGAATCCTACTTCACATAGCATAGGGTAGTTAAGAAGGAGGAAGCTGTGCATCACGTCCATCATCGTGATCGTTTCACAAAATCCTCACGACCTCTCCCTATACATCTGAGACTCGAAACCAATGAAGTAATGGAAAAAATCCAGATATAGGCTATGTTCACACTACGTAAGTTTTGTAATCATTTGCAACAACGGCTGTGATTACTACGGCACTTACGTAGTTCTGCCCTCTATGGAATCCTGGGCGGAGTGTATGCACATAGTATACACCGGCCGGGATTGCTAGCAGTGCTGCAAAAAACTATCATTTCACACAATGGAGCGTGCGGCACTGATGCGCCCGCATCCAAATTCAGCAGCAGTATCATCTGCAGTACCGGATGATCTTCTCTGACACCGGCCGAGATGCTCTTCTCTGACACCAGAACAGCTCGTGTCTTACGCCATGTGAACATGACCATAAGGCAAATGTAATGCTAACTGTGAAACGTTATAGGAAACTAAAAATATTCTCTCAAGCCATGTAGTGATCTCAATATTAGTGGCCGTCCCAATCCCATTCATTATTCATCTCGGATCCCAAAAAGTGCAAGGTCCTACAGCTCTAACCCGGGTAATGCTCGGTTCACTGGCTATAGAACTGTATAAATGAAGAACAGGTAAAAATTTGATTCCTGTTTTTCCTCAGGAAATAGAATTTACCAATTAAACAGGAAATGGATTTGTGAATATTTTTTCTTAAAGGGTCAAAACTGGAGTCTACCAAAAGTTCACCAAAACCTGATCATCTCCAAAAGTAAATGAATTTTTAACATTTACATTTTTTTTTTCACATTCTTTTTTCCCTCTTCCCTTCTTCATCTTGATCTTGTCCCGACTTCAGGTGTAAGAATCGAGTAGGTTTCTATTTTGTGTCCCGAGAGTCAAGTGTTGAAGGGATTTATTTTTATCAGTCAAAATGTTATTTTTTCCCCATCTGTGGTTACTTGTGAGCAGTTGTTCCTCCTATGGTGGAAGATGATAAAAGACTTCTAAAAAGAACCCGGTATGCACTGATGACTCTCAGAATACGAAAAGAAAAATATTTATTTCCCCTCTGTGCTGGTGAGTAAGGGCGATCTATTTAAAGGTTCAGCACTCATCTCCATTACTCCTGACTTATTCCCGCTTACGGAAATAATATTAAGATTTTGCTGTAATATATTTAGTCATTTCTCTTCGCTCTTATACTCACATATTTCCTATAAGTGCTGCCAATGGCTAACCCTTCCAATCCTAGATATTCTCGAGTATTACAAGGAGTCCACCCAATATCTAATTGTCATTATTTTATAATATATATCTAAATTGATACATCCAGTGGAAGGAAATACTAAATTTTCGGTTGTCTTTCATGACTTGGGTAGAAGACTGAAACCAGTTTATGCACCGATTGGGGTTGTCCGACAGTGCCTACCCCCACCACCCTGAATTTCTCAGGAAGTGCCCACCCAGCCAATCCCAGACTAAGGTGGGACACCAATGCAGCTAGTAATGGGATGAGCAGGTCTTCCCCACTCTAGGTCTCTAGAGTCAGAAAGGACTCTATACAAGGCCTAAAAGATCAAAGTAGAGGACCACATATTCGAGATATTGCAAACGTTAAATATATAATATACAAAACAAAGGAACCATTAGGTCAGACGTGCAAGAAATACACTGTAGAATACATGGAGTATATACAATTAAATTCCCCAGAAGAACAATTAAAAATGCTGCCTACAACCAAGTCTGACCAACTGGCCAACTTCCATAGTGGTCTGCTAAATTAGAAAACGGTGACAATAAAACTTTACTAACATGTCACAATAAAAAAAGGCAACATGTTTGATATCTCCCTATTCCCTATCTTCTGTGATACACAACTCTGTACCTTGTATGCAGCTGGCAGATTCCCTATAAATGATAACATTTTGTCTGCCTGTTCTCACCACTAGGGGGAGCTTTGGAGCATACTAAAAACTGCTGATACATTGAACTCAATTATAATATAGTACGCGGTAGGATTCTAAATTCTCAATTAATTAAATCTTAGCAGGGACTTTAGATCTCTGTGTCAGAAAAGTGGGGAGTACTATAAAGTTAAAGAGGTATTGAATGAAAAATAACTTGTCCCCTATCCACAGGATAGGGGACAAGTAAGAGATTGCAGGAGGTCCGATCTGCAATTCCCCTGGTGATCTCCGTATCTGCCCTGGCTTCTGTGTTATGAATAAAGCCGTGGGTACGGCATGTGACCCGCACACGGCTCTATTCATTCCCATGGAGGTGCCGGAGATAGACGAGTACAGTGCTCTTCCGTCTTACTCGGCTCTCTCTGGCGTCTCTATTCATTCCTATGGAACCACCAGAGAGAGCAGAGTACAACGCTCTTCCGGCTTACTCGGCTCTTTCCAGCACCTCTATAGGAATAAATAGAGCCGCAGGTCATGTGCCGTACCCTTTGCTGTATTAATAACACAGATACGGAGATCGGCAGGGGTACAGAGCTCGGACCATCCACAATCTCTTACTTGCCCCCTATCCTGTGGTTAATTTTGCCTGGAAAACCTCTTTAAGTTAAGAAATTAGAAATGTAAGACCTAACACTTACACCATGATAAAAGGCGTAAATTCACTTTAAGTAATAGATTTATAGTAATAAAAATAATGATGATAATAATAATAATAATCACAATGATGATGACAATAACAATAATACCAATAATATTACCAACACGGCTAGTGTTACTAGTAATGATAGGAGCACTAATACAGTCCTACTTGGCTCTGTCGGAGAGGATATATAAATGCCTTGCGTTCGGCAGCAGTATTTTTCGGACGCTTGTCACCCGCCACCATCTTTTAATTAGCAAAATAAACAGCGCTATGATAAATGTCATTTTTTACTCAACAAATGATCAAAATCATTGTGTTTTTTCCCTCAGCTCTTTCCTCCACGGGGGCAATAAACTGAAAATGTGGTGTGATTTATACCAGACCCTTTGACTCTGTGTGTTCTGTGTCAGCAGGCAGGGGAGTAATAGACTCTGTAGAGCATGCATAAATTCAATCACATCTCACAAAATAAAGGAGCTTTTTTTTTTTTTTTTTTTTGAGAGGATGCATCTTTCCTTAAAGAATAATACACCCCAAGCTATTTCACAGAATTTCATTTACTGAGTAACAAGGAACCAATGACTACCGCCTAATCATTTCCTCTCTGGGACTTAGGAGGGGAACCTGCCCTATATTTTACTGCTAATTATTGTGAATCATCGATGAGACGGAGCGCAGAGTTTATTTGTGTCACGTTTCAAGGGTCTGAACATTTGATCACAAAAAAATAAAGTATAAGCGAGGATCTGCTTTATTTATACTGTTATGTGGACAACCAGCTGTTATACAGGGCATCTCTAGTATACACATGTTTCTAGATACTCTATTAGGCAATTACTCTATCAGCCAATTCTGCTGTTCAGAAAAGAGAGTGGCCACAAAGAGCGTCTCTCGCTGGAGGACTCAATACAGGCACACAGTACACGGACAGCCCATTGATGTAAAAAGCGTGTAATACTTCTTCTGACCTGAGGTGGTGCTGTGGGGAAAATAAACTGGTTTTGCCAGAGAATACGGAGCCAGTACTGTCTGTGCCTAATGGCCCTATTCCACGAGTCGTTTGGAGGAGCAAACGAGCGCTCGTTTGCTCCTTGTTCCCCGCTCGCTGCCGCCGCTATTCAACGCGGCGGCAGCGAGCGGGTGAGTGCGGGAGGGGCGGCGGGGAGCTGCGGGGGGGCTGCTCGGAGGATCGCTGATCGTCCGGGCAGCCCATAGGATACAGCAGCGCCTGCTGCCGATGCTCCTATTCAACGGCAGCAGATCGCTGCTATATCAGTCGCTTGTTTTTCAACATGTTGAAAAACAAGCGACTGCAACGATCAGCCGACATGAATGATGTCGGCTGATCGTTGCACTCTATTCCACGGGAAGAATATCGTTCGTAGCGGCCGATATCGGCCGAATACGAACGATATTGCTCCTCTAAACGACCCGTGGAATAGGGCCATAAGGCTGGGTTCACACTGCGTTTTTGCAATTTGCGTTTTTTTCATTCATTTTATGCAAAAAAGGATGAAGAAACAGATGAAAAAACTGATGCAAAAAAAAAACGGACCAAAAAGCATCCTTTTTTTTTTTTTTTTTGACCAAGGTGGACCCCATATCCGTGCTGCATTTTGATCAGTTTTTTTTTTTTTATCTTTTTTTAATTTTTATCATGGATGTCAATCAAAAAACGGATTAAAAAGGATGCACACAAATGCATCAGGGTTTTATTTAATCTGTTTTACATCTGTTTTTTGCATAAAATGGATGGAAAAAAATGTGAACCCAGTTTTTAAAGGGAGACAAGGAAGGCAGTGCTATTTCCGTGTACATCATATACAGAAGAAGACAGGGAGGTACAGATATAACCAACCACATGAACGTCATGCCACAACATATACGTACTGCCCCCTCTTTGCATCAGGTGGTGCAATCAATACATGTGTATTATACTTTCAATTCTCCATTGAAAACAAAAGACTCAGGCTATGAAATTTATAATCCTTCTCTTCTTCGACATCATTTGTTGGGGGAAGAGTTGTGAAGCCCCCATAAAATACTAGACACTCTTCTAGCTCTTCCAAAATCAGCATGTTAAAGGGATTTTCTAGCGCTACAAAAACATGGCCACTTTCTTCCAGAGACAGCTCTTGTCTCCAGTTTGGGTGCAGGTTTTGTAACTCAGGTCCATTGAAGTGAATGGAGCCTAATTGCAAACTATATCTGAACTGGAGACATGGGCGGTGCTATATCTGGAGGAAAGTGGCCATGTCTTGTAGAATTGATAACCCCTTTAAGCTGAGCTTTCTCCAGTGTATATTGGAACCTTTAGAGAGTTGAATGGAATCAACTAATCAACTAAACTTACTCTAGAACCTTCCTCCATTGAGATGCAATGGGCTCATATATGTCTCTGTCTTAACTGGTGAACTATAATCCATTGTATTGGGTCAAATGACTGGTTGGATCAATGGATCAGGTGCTCTGATTCGCACAGCAGCTGCTATGGTTTACAAAACCTTATTACGCCATTGCACCAGTGACTAAAGATGAGCGAAAGTCGCGCACGCCCGAGTTTGTCCAAACCAGAATGTACGACATTTGATTACCGGTGACTGAGAAACTTGGATGCGGTCCTAGGGAGTCCTGGAAAACATGGATACAGCCTATGGTCTAGGGTTGCATCCAACTTCTTTAGCCATCGATAATCAAATGCTGCCCGCTTGGGTTGGCACTAGGTTCGCCCATTTCCAAGTATAACCATTCCCGGCAGAGTTCATCTGTAATCTTAGGGAAATTCCAGTTCGTTCCTGGTACTCGTAAACTCCATAAATAACCACAGCTTAGTAACTCAACAGATCTTCCATGTCACCGTTCTACAGAAAAGAAGTTGTTTTCCAAAAAAACTCTGGCGACGGCAGCAGTGAGGGTCTATATTCAGCCGCTCTCTTGGATACAGACCCCGAACAATTCATCCTTGTGTAAAGATAGAAATTAATTAAATGGTGTTTTTATAATCTGCCAGATTCAGAAGAATTTCCTGATAGACAGATAGAGCCTCCTGATAAAAAGATGGCCCACAAAGCCAGCAATTTATCTGTGTGAGATGTGAATACAAGGTCAGGACAGATAGTGGTTGGGTGGGTCCGGGACTGTTTGAGGACGTTAGTGTGAGGGCAAATAGTTTTAACTACTGGTATAAAAGTTGGCTGTCAGGTCGCGATCAGTGAACAAAAGAATGGCAGAGAAACAAGAGGAGCGCCATGAGGAAAGTATTCTCACGTAGACCAAAAATAAATAATATCACAAAGTCAACAGTATCTCAAATAATAGAAACAGACCGTACCAGGCTTCAGATTCAGTGAGTAATAGAGATATGGAACATTACTTAAAAATAAAAAGGTAAACATAGGCTTGTACCAGGATAAGAGAAACGCCGACCCAAGGTTGTTAGAAGGTCCATCAATGTTCTTGATAACGGCGTGGGAATGTTTCACTAGATGTGACTCCATTATTATACAGTATTTTGGGGTAGAAGGTACATTTTATATTGTTTTATATCTCTTATTTTTGAGGGCTTAAAGGGGTTGTCCCACCAACAAGAGAAAAAAACTGTTCCAATGTTTCCGTTGTTATCCGTTATTCCGTCCAATGTTATCTTTGGCAGTACCATAGGCAGTGAATGGAGCACCTGTGAGCACACATGACCACTGCTCCATTTTAACAGAGGACTCTCTCAAGATGGGAGACTCTTCTCTTCTCAAGATCTCCTATGAGGTGCTTCTCTGGGCAGGGTATAAGTATTGTTTGTGGATAGAGATGATTGAACTTGCCGAATGTTGGTTTAGCTGGACCCAAACACTTAGCATTTGACTTCTGCTGCCCGGAAAAGTTAGATGTTGCCCTAGGGTTGTCAGGAAAACATACATAAAGCCTATGGCCTATGGCTGTATCCATGTTTTTCATGACTTCCTAGGGCTGCATCCAACTTTTCCAGCCAAAGTCAAATGTCAAATGTTTGGGTCCAGCCGAACCCAAACTTTTGGCAAGTTCGCTTAACACTATTTGTGGGTTGTTGGTGTAGAAAGCGCTCTAAGCCAGTCATACATGAAATAGGTGATCTCCACCTCCTGACCCTACCATGTCTGGTCAGAGGGTCCCAATAGCCATTCAGATAATCAGCAAACTTGGCTCATTCATATGTAATGTGTATGGCCAGTTTCATTTAACCTTTTAGAAACATTATATAATCAGAGGATGGTTTTTCCTGTAGAACGTTCACAGCACTTTGCATAGCGCTCCAAGCATGTAGTTCCGTAATGCTTCACTTTCTATCTCCTGTGTATTCTTAGTCCGGACCGAAAAAAAGAGGTGACTACTGCCCTAAGCATGTCCAGACCGGACTTCCCTACCCCACCGAGCAATGAGATAAAATAGGAATAGGCATGAGTTATCATGTACAAGACCTTTCTAGGCTGAAACACAACATTTTGCTGAAAAGCATTACAAAAAAGTATAAAAATTGTATGTTGTCATATGTATATGTACCTATGTATTCCCTGCTGCTTACTCAAATGAACTGGGCTGGCTGCTCAGCACATACTTTGTCTATCTCTGTACAGAGCAGACACTCCTTTCATTTGACAGGAGTCCCTGTATTAACATATTTCTGTGGTGCCCTAAGCCAATAAACATGTGATTGCTATGGAAATTTCTAGTCCAGCACATCTGACAAACCAGAGAGGGGGAGAGTGAGTACCTTTTAAATAAAAGCGGGCCCTAGTAGGTAGGCATACATTGTAAGTATGAGTAAACAAGAAGCAGGGACTCCTGTCTTTGATAGGGGTCCCTGCTTCTGTACATCAAGTAGTGTTAATTTAGGCACTGGTGCTTATACTCACTGGTACAGGCGTTGCACACTTTATGTGAATATACATCAAGCACTGAACACCAATTGAATGACGACTAATTCACAGTGAATCGGGAGGTTTCCCTCGTCTGCTTCAAAAAACTTTGAAAATGTCTTCACTTAAATTGGAAATTGGAAAATAGTTCTGCTGACAATAATAGAAAAATCAAGAAACCCTATTAGTTGGAGTGGGGAAGGATGGGGGGCTGTGTGTGTGTGTGGGGGGGGGGGGCAGTCTCTTGCCCATTTTTTTTTTTTTTGTATTGTTGCCTTTGCTAACATGAAGATTGCAATGTTATCAAGTGGTTATGAGGTTGTTTTTATGCAGTAATATATTCTAACAGGTGGTACAAAAGGGTCAATACAATTAAGGAAACTGAATAAAAGTCATTAAAGGCAAGAAGAAAGGCCCCAATGTGTGAGGCTGGAGTGATAAGTATGTGCATGATAACTGTTCAAATATTGTATCTTCTGACCTAACAATAAGATCTTTGTCACTAATAAAACCTTTGAGAATTCCTGCTGCCTGGAACGATTGCCGGAGTGGTGTTTGTCCTCCCTCACCTATGCCGTACGCCGTCACATAAGTGATTTGTTTCCTATTGGGATGACTCATTAGTACATCTATCAGATCAAGTCCAGACATGGGACTTTGTCCTTTGTGTGTCTGACACAAAAAAAAAAAAAAAAAATCAAAAGGTTCAAGTGCCTGTATATCAGTTTATTCTCTATTGTGAGCGGCTCGAAAAGCTCTGGCGCTTTTAGAAGGGGTCAAATCCCGCTTTGCTTTCCGGATTTTGTGGTTTACGAAGTGTTAATGAATTGACGCTTTCTAATGCATTTTCAAACAATATGTAATTCCCGGAGGAGTGAAGTGGTTTGACTGACTGTTCCCGAGATAAGTCCTGTTTATTTATTCCTATAATCTCTTAGGGTTACTTTAGACAAGAGTTTCAATTCTACTTCTAAGCAAAGGAGAACGTATCGGAGCAGTGAATTAAAGGGCCAGTGAGTATCGTTGAGTGGAGATGCGGAACTGTTCGGGTTCGGCAAAGTTCTCCGGACATTTGGCATTTGACTCCCGGCATCTGGAAAAGTTGGATGCAGCCCTACTCCAGACGCCAAGAGCCAAATGCCAAACGTTGTCCAAACAGTTCGGCAACTCTGTTTAACACTGTCAGTGAGTTAAAGGGGTATTCTTACCTGAGTTAAAAAAAAAACAAGAATAACCCACATATATACCTAACCCTTGTCCCCGGAAACTCCTGTCTGATTCCCCAAACTTCTGTCTTCTTTCTGCTTATGAGGGTGTGGGCCTGCCCGGTCAGCTTATCATTGGCTGCAATCGTGTCCCATCTTGACCAGTGATTGGCTGTAGATGGCATGTCCTGCTCCCAAGCACCAAGTCTTGAGAGCAGGAAAAATAGTGAAGATCGGGAAGTAGACACAGTCGAACAGGAGCTGCGGAAGACTGGGGCTAGGCAAGTATAAAACTATAAAATAACAGATTTATTTCCTTCAAGTATTGCCTCGAAAAATAAGGATGCCAAGAGGAACCACAAAGTTAAGATGAATTGTATAATGTAGATAGAATTTTTTGTTTGTTTGTTTTTTTAGATTAAAAACCTAGAATGGTAAATGGAGCATTTCTCAATAAATGGAGGCTGGTATGGCAACGGTGTTGTGCAATTAGCAGTCTTGAGCAGAGTTGACAAACTCTGAACCAAAACTCTACGTATTTGACCACCGGCATTTGCAGAAGTTTGATGCTGCCCTAGAGAGTCCTGGAAAACATGAATATAGCCATAGGCTTCCCTAGGACTCTCTAATTTCTCCAGACACTGGGAGTCAGATGCCAAGTGTTTGGATCCGAAGAACGTTGCTGAACCCGAATAGTTCGGGAACTCCACTCAACACTACCAATAAGGTTTTTGTTGGATCAGGGATTAGGCTGAAGGATGGAACTGTTTTCCAATACAATAAGAGCCTAGATGGACCAATTTACAGATGTCACTCTAATCAGTAGTAAAATTGTAGGACTGTGATGATAGTTGGATAAGTAGTAATTATGTACCCCACAAGGACATTGTTGGATCTATTGGATTGGAGAAAAGTTGCTTTATCATGACTTGATAGAAGGGAGTAAATTAAAAATGGAAAACATAGGTAAGAATCTATGGAGTAATCTCTGGCCCAATATACCAAGGAGAAATTGTTAGTCTAGATGCCAGTGTGGGCCGAGAACAATAGACCTGGAAGGTAAAGTATACTGGACGGATGAACAGATGGACAGTGGAAGAAGATAATCGATCTACTCCAAACATAAGAGATGAATAAAACTTAAAGCATGCATTGTTCATGAAATGGATAAAGTTAGCTGAAAAGAACAAAGCAGTAAAAGGGAAAGAGAAGTAGCTATAAAGGAAAAGAGGAGTACCACGATTTTGTGATTGTCTTGGAGATCTGGTGTGTCCAGCTCGTAAATCAAGGAGACTTCTCTTTTTTCATGAACTGACTTCTATTCGGGTATAAAACACTAGATAACCCTGGCTATGTACATTCCATCAGTCCACAATGTAACATCTCAATAGTTCTCCCCACATATTGTTTCAATAATAACGTGTGATGGACAGGTGAGCCGATCCTTTATTGTAAATTCCCCTTTTGACGTTATACACAGAGTTACAACAATGACAACGTTTTCTTGTTCTTCTCGAGCTTCCCCTTTTTCTCTTTAGAAATAGATATATTACTAGTAGAGAGTGGTTTTAACCTACTTAATGCCAGGAGCGCTCTGGGAGGGGTCTCCGGAAGGTGGCGGCGGGTGTGGAGATAACTACTAGGATAAAAATGGATCATTCTATAAAATATACCAGTGGTTTGGTAGGATCTTATGCATAGTTGTGTGAGAGGTGTTGAAAGTGGTAACAAAATTCGTACTGGCAGAGATTGGTCTGGGGTTTGGCAGTAGGCAACCTCTGTGTGTGGGTGAGAGGGTTCGTGTATTTGCCAACTTGGTAATTTCTTTTGGATACCAATTTTTTTTAGGCTCTTCAATTGGTTTTACAGTCAAGACGTAGAGTCCTTATGACGGGATGACTTACTCCTGACCTGATATATATTAGTCTTATATAGTGATAGCAAACATGGTTTTGAGACTGGTTTCTATAAATCACCTTCTTATTTAAATATCTGAACCACAAAATATGTTCTTTTTGGAAAGCTTGAGCAATAACATTTTCCCTCTTGATTTCCCACCAGAAGGCTGGTCCCGCGATGGGCACGAGAATTACACCAAATCCAGCAAATCTCCACTCAGTAGAATCAACGAGAAATTTATGCATAACAATCCCACCCATCATACCCACCAAAAATTATTGCAGATTTATATTTGATTTATTCATAATTTGAAGGCAGTCAGAGGCTATATCTACTGAAATAGAACAGTTTTTTTTTAGGCGGCATGTTTGTGTCGAGGGTGGTGCTCGCAGCAAAAAAAAATCCTTACAGCATTTCAAAAGTCCATTCTCGGCACTCACCATATCATGCTTCAACGTTATTTTATTGTAGAAAAGTCATCAAAATACATATGATGGGACGTTTCGGAATCAAGCAGTTGAGGAAGGCTTAAAGCCGAAACGTCCCGTCATATGTATTTTGATGACTTTTCTACAATAAAATAACTTTAAAGCATGATATGGTGAGTGCCGAGAATGGACTTTTGAAATATCTACAATGAATTAAAGGGGTTTTCCGGCAAAAGAAACTTGACTGATCTGTCAATATTAAGAGTAGAACACAATCATTTTTTAAAGAGGTATTCTAGTGCTAGAACTATTTTCCCAATGGACTTGTAAATAAGAAAGATGTATACTCACCTGACCTGATCACCCGACGCCTCTCATTCCTGCAGCCTTCTCTAATGTATCATACCTGCAGGAAATGCCTAATCAACCAGTCAGTGGCTAAGGTGGGTCACCTCTGTAAACAGCAATTGGCTAAGTGAGCAGTTCCTGCAGGAACATGTCAGAGGAAGCACAATGAGAAGCTGGGATCGGGGGGCAATTGTAATGACAACTGTAGGGGATCAGGAGTTTTGTCCAGTGCATTATAAAAAAAAGAAAAATCTATCATAGATGGATAGATAGATAGATAGATAGATAGATAGATAGATAGATAGATAGATAGATAGATAGATAGGAGATAGATAGATAGGAGATAGATAGATGATAGATAGGAGATAGATAGATAGATAGATAGATAGATAGGAGATAGATAGATAGATAGATAGATAGATAGGAGATAGATAGATAGATAGATAGATAGGAGATAGATAGGAGATAGATAGGAGATAGATAGATAATAGATAGATAGATAGATAGATAGATAGATAGATAGATAGATAGATAGGTGATAGATAGATAGATAGATAGATAGATAGATAGATAGGAGATAGATAGATAGATAGATAGATAGATAGATAGGAGATAGATAGATAGATAGATAGATAGATAGATAGATAGATAGATAGGAGATAGAAAGGAGATAGATAGATAGATAGATAGATAGATAGATAGATAGGAGATAGATAGATAGATAGATAGATAGATAGATAGAAGATAGATAGATAGATAGATAGATAGATAGATAGATAGATAGATAGGCGATAGATAATAGATAGATAGAAGAGAGATAGATAGATAGATAGATAGATAGATAGATAGATAGATAGATAGGCGATAGATAGATAGATAGATAGATAGATAGATAGATAGATAGATAGGCGATAGATAATAGATAGATAGATAGATAGATAGATATTAGATAGATAGATATTAGATAGATAGAAAGATAGATAGATGATAGATAGATAGAAAGATAGATAGATGATAGATAGATAAATAATAAATAGATAGATAGATAGATAGATATTTTTTCCGTTTGTTCCTCGCTCCCTCACATTCTGCTGTCAAGTGTTCTATTTTTTTCCCCTATAAAGTCAGAATTCTCCTACAAGAAAACAGGATGTATAAAGATGAGTATTAATGCGGGGTTTTATCGAGGTGTGACGAGTACATCACCTAACCATGAAATGACTTTAATGGCTTTTAAATAAATGGTTTGTATTGTAATACAGGGAGCAGTAGAGAGCTAGGTGCGGTGATGGAGCCTTCCCTGAGGCTAGGCATCTTTCAGCCGAGATGCTGTATCAAAGAGAATAATTTGCGCACACTGCTCAGGTCCTTTCTACAAATAACAGTTTTGTGTGAACTTGGCCTTTAAAATGGCGACATCAATCATGCAGGGAGACATTTAAATTTTAGATTACCTGTGGCGGTGAAGGTAACATTTTCGGTAGGAGAAGTCACTGCCGAAGAGATAAATAATATATTTTGCACTTAAAGCTACAGAACGGGGTGTTCATATCTCTGAGTTATTTATGGGAAAGAAAAGACCGGCAAATGATGGAAAGGGTCGGTGATGGCTAGATGACACCAGGAGTAGTGGGCCACCATGGCCGTAATTCTCCAAAACGGCCATACATAACCATATTTCATGGACTGATAGGATACCCAGGCCAAAAATGAGTCCTGGAAGGGGAAACGGTGATTGGTGGTCTAATACATGATGATGTGGGTCCATCTCATCAGTCATGGTGACACATTGCTGGCCAAGACACCTTAAGGCAAGAAGCCAATCTCCTTCATTATTGATAGACTATGGGTATTACTGAATTACACACCTTGTCCACCAACAATGGAATTATCAGGGTAACCCACAGTAACATGTGTGTAACCTGACATAAAGTGTTTAACTTCCCAACAGCGCCACTGCAGGATAGATGAAGCCCCTGGCAACCAATTAGATTCCCCCTTTTATTCCGCACAGATTCTTTGGAAAATGAAAGGTGGAATCTGATTGGTTGCTAGGGGCAACTGAGACAGTTTTACTTTACATCACTTTGATAAAGCTCACCCATAAAGTTTCAAAGACACCCCCCCCCCCCATCTATACATGATATAATGAGAAAAAAATGACAAAATATGCTGTCAGACAGTATAGTACAGTATAATAGTAACCCACAGAAGACTTATGACAACCAGCTAACCTAATGGAGGAGCGGACAGATGACTTGGGCTTCTCGCCAATGGAAAAAATATAACCGTAGCCAATATTAATTGGAGGCCAAGTCTTATGGGAGAAGAAAAGGCTTCCAGCATTTGTCCATTGTCACAGTGAATAGAAGGAACTCCGACATTGTATAACAGGCACAGCTAGTAAACAGTATGTTTTCTCAGATGATCCCCATGGCGGCGTCTTGGGCTACGAACCGCGTTTGGTGTCCTCGCATTACCACATTACCAACTATAGAGGCAAAACTCCATCAAAGCTTTTATAGCTGCAAGTGTCATGGCAAGGTGTACAAGAAAACTAACATAGAATAAGGCAGCGATGGAGAATTGAGGACACTCAGGACCGTGGACTCAGGGGAGATGTGAGAACATTCTTGTCTATGGAAAAAAAAAAGTTCCCGAATTTGTGCCGGTCTTATATGGAGTAAAGGAATGCCTGGAAGTAGAAATAGATGGGAGACAAGACTGATGTAAGAGTACAAGACATTGAAGACAACCGAGATAAAATTAGACCAGGAGGGCCGGTTATCATTGATGATGGATTTATTGCAATGTGGTTTACAACGTATTCATATAACTGTGGAAAGCTTATTAGTGTTGAGAGGAGAGATCGATCTGTTTGGGTTCGCAACATTCTTCGAACTCGAACACTCTGCAAGTTTGGTGCGGCCATAGGGAGGCCTGGAAAACATGGATACAGCCATGGGGAGGCTTGGAAAACATGGATACAGCCATGGGGAGGCTTGGAAAACATGGATACAGCCATGGGGAGGCTTGGAAAACATGGATACAGCCATAGGGAGGCCTGGAAAACATGGATACAGCCATAGGGAGGCCTGGAAAACATGGATACATCCATGGGGAGGCCTGAAAAACATGGATACAGCCATAGGGAGGCCTGGAAAACATGGATACAGTTATAGGGGAGGCCTGGAAAACATGGATACAGCCATAGGGAGGCCTGGAAAACATGGATACAGCCATAGGGAGGCCTGGAAAACATGGATACAGCCATGGGGAGGCCTGGAAAACATGGATACAGCCATGGGGAGGCCTGGAAAACATGGATACAGCCATAGGGAGGCCTGGAAAACATGGATACAGCCATAGGGAGGCCTGAAAAACATGGATACAGTCATAGGGGAGGCCTGGAAAACATGGATACAGCCATGGGGAGGCCTGGAAAACATGGTTACAGCCATGGGGAGGCCTGGAAAACATGGATACAGCCATGGGGAGGCCTGGAAAACATGGTTACAGCCATGGGGAGGCCTGGAAAACATGGATACAGCCATGGGGAGGCCTGGAAAACATGGTTACAGCCATGGGGAGGCCTGGAAAACATGGATACATCCATGGGGAGGCTTGTAAAACATGGATACAGTCATGGGGAGGCCTGGAAAACATGGATACAGTCGTAGGAGAGGCCTGGAAAACATGGATACAGCCATGGGGAGGCCTGGAAAACATGGATACACTCGTAGGGGAGGCCTGGAAAACATGGATACAGCCATGGGGAGACCTGGAAAACATGGATACAGTCATGGGGAGTCCTAGAAAACATGCATACAGCCATGGAAAGGCCTGGAAAACATAGGGAAGCCATGGGAATGCATCCTACTTCTGCAGCTGCGGGGAGTCAAATACCGAGGGTTTGGAAACATTGCAGAACCTGAACAGTTTGGCCTCTCCGCTGAACACTATTGCCATTCTGTTTCGGGCTCTTGTTAAAAAGATGATTAATGGTCCCTATATACCTTATACTAAAGTGGACCCCCCCCCCCCCCTTCCCCCACCAGGGGGTTTAGCTCACAGTAAATGGTTTATGGGGGCCTCCCGTCTCCCATATGACCACCATAGGGGTCAGGCATGATGGATGTTTAACACCTGACTTAATTGTTCTTGAAGGGATGAGTTAAGATAAAACTAATTTGTATACTTTTCCCATGATGCCTTGCCTGATATTAAGTCTTCATACATCGGCCGAGTCAGTGCAGGACCCCGAGAGCACATAACAAAAATCTATAATTTATATATTTACAAATCAGCACATGATAAGAGACAATCAGAAAAAGATTTTGTTAAAGTTAAGATCATTCTGCTAATGATCTTACATGATCTTACACTAACATCTTCCACAGTCAGAACCTCTCCCTCCGGCCTTCAGGACTTCTCTCGTGCTGCACCAATTCTCTAGACGTTTTACCCAGAGACATCATCCCAACACTCACAGCTTCAAGCATGACCTATAGACTCATCTCTTCAGGCTTATAACATTCCCTAAATTTTGTCACCCCTTCTTCTGTCCCCTCACCTTCTACTCTATATTTCCGACAGTTCCATGCACTTTGTACCTGTTTGAGGGGCGAGACTGGCAGGTGTCTCACTCACCCAATACTTATAGGCACTTTCTGATCCTTTGCGCAATGGCTGGGCCATCTGCAAATAAAGCATTTCCCTCCTCTTGTCTCCCCCCCTTCAGTCCTCCTAGTGTGCAAGCTCTTGTATTCCCCCCCCCCCAGTCCTCCTAGTGTGTAAGCTCTTGTGTCCCCCCAGTCCTCCTCCTAGTCTTTAAGCTCCTGTGTCCCCCCAGTCCTCCCAGTGTGTAAGCTCTCGTATCCCCCAGTCCTCCTAGTCTGTAAGCTCTTGTATCCCCCCAGTCCTCCTAGTGTGTAAGCTCTTGTATCCCCCCCCCAGTCCTCCTAGTGTGTAAGCTCTTGTATCCCCCCCCCCCAGTCCTCCTAGTCTGTAAGCTCTTGTGTCCCCCCAGTCCTCCTAGTGTGTAAGCTCTTGTGTCCCCCCGTCCTCCTTATCTGTAAACTCTTCTATCCCCCCCCACACCTCCTAGTGTTTAAGCTCTCGTATCCCCCCAGTCCTCCTAGTGTGTAAGCTCTCGTATCCCCCCAGTCCTCCTAGTGTGTAAGCTCTCGTATCCCCCCAGTCCTCCTAGTGTGTAAGCTCTTGTTTCCCCCAGTCCTCCTAGTGTGTAAGCTCTTGTTTCCCCCCCGTCCTCCTTATCTGTAAGCTCTTGTGTCTCCCCAGTCCTCCTAGTGTGTAAGCTCTCTTATCCCCCCAGTCCTCCTAGTCTGTAAGCTCTTGTATCCCCCCGTCCTCCTTATCTGTAAACTCTTGTGTTTCCCCCCGTCCTCCTTATCTGTAAACTCTTGTGTCCCCCCCCACACCTCCTAGTGTATAAGCTCTAGTATCCCCCCAGTCCTCCTAGTGTGTAAACTCTCGTATCCCCCCAGTCCTCCTAGTGTGTAAGCTCTAGTATCCCCCCAGTCCTCCTAGTCTGTAAGCTCTTGTGTCCCCCCAGTTTTCCTAGTCTGTAAGCTCCTATGTCCCCCAGTCCTCCTAGTGTGTAAGCTCTTGTGTCCCCCCCAGTCCTCCTTATTTGTAAACTCTTGTGTCCCCCCCCCAAGTCCTCCTAATCTGTAAGCTCTTGTATCCTTCCAGCCCTCCTAGTGTGTAAGCTCCTATGTCCCCCAGTCCTCCTCCTAGTCTGTAAGCTCTCGTATCCCCCCCAGTCCTCCTAGTCTGTCAGCTCTTGTGTCACCCCTCTGTCCTCCTAGTGTGTAAGCTCTTGGATCCCCCCCAGTCCTCCTAGTGTGTAAGCTCTTGGATCCCCCCAGTCCTCCTAGTCTGTAAGCTCTTGTGTTTCCCCCAGTCCTCCTAGTGTGTAAGCTCTTGTATCCTCCCAGTCCTCCTAGTGTGTAAGCTCTTGTATCCTCCCAGTCCTCCTAGTGTGTAAGCTCTTGTATCCTCCCAGTCCTCCTAGTCTGTAAGCTCTTGTGTTTCCCCCAGTCCTCCTAGTGTGTAAGCTCTTGTATCCCCCCGTCCTCCTTATCTGTAAGCTCTTGTGTCCCCCCAGCCCTCCTAGTGTGTAAACTCTCTTATTCCCCCCAGTCCTCCTAGTGTGTAAGCTCTTGTGTCCCCCCAGTCCTCCTAGTGTGTAAGCTCTTGTGTCCCCCCACTCCTCCTAGTGTGTAAGCTCTCGTATCCCCCCAGTCCTCCTAGTCTGTAAGCTCTTGTGTCCCCCCAGTCCTCCTAGTGTGTAAGCTCTTGTATCCTCCCAGTCCTCCTAGTCTGTAAGCTCTTGTGTCCCCCCCAGTCCTCCTAGTGTGTAAGCTCTCTTATCCCCCCCCCAGTCCTCCCAGATTGTAAAATCCGAGGATACCATTAGAATTTGTGCCACCTACGTTGCCTCCTCCCTGCCTTGCCACGCCCCTTCCCCGCTGCCTGCCCATTAGGCAAGCGGGGGATACGGCAGATGAACGAGTGGGTGAAGGGGTAAATCTGCGCCTTCTCCCTGGTGTAGGCCCTGGCCGCAGCCTTCATAAATCTCCCCTTTAGAGTTAGAGATCCTCATATAGACATTGGAAGTTATTACTGGGTTTCATGGACACTGATTCATTAAATATTTCATAAAAGTCTTTCCTTTATTTGTATGAATGGGTTAAATGTGTAAAGCACCACTGATGCGCTTACATCTGAGTTATCACATTAAGAGGCTGCACTATAATTACAAGACATGAAATACATAACCGGAATCCACCGTCGCCCACGCTCATCCTCCCGCTCCGAGCTACGCTCTTTACAAATTCAACTTCATGTATGTTATTATTGAGAAGTCGAGAGCTGCGGTTAACTAAGTGCATGGTGTACTTACTTCCCATCCTAGATTATTCTCTTTTAATGTGGTCTTCTGCGACATGATATAAGGTCCTAATCGTTCCCCAATTTCAATCTTCTTCTTGGCCCAAATCCCGAGACCAGCTCCTGGTATGGAGGATTCTCTGAGTTCAAAGTCAGGTGGGATTGGAATATCATCGGGAATGTAGACTGGGGCTTCATAGGGGGATCCCTCCTTTGGGGTAAAGTCTTCACTGGTTGGGAATGGTGAAGGAGGTCCGACGGGAATGGGTGACATAATACTGTCCTCTGTTTCCTCTTCTCCGCTGTCACCGCCAAGGAGATCCGGATCAGGCTCATACATATTATTTACAAGGTCACTGTCACCTGACGAGAGAAGAAGAAACCAAGGATTACAAGTCATGTCTCCTACAAAGAAGAAACATCAAAGCATGGCGGCAGTCCTTCCATTTTCAGTGGGGTTCTGTCATAAGGCAGAAGAAAGATTCCCCCTCGGACGGCAGATTTTCTGGTACCTGAGGGGCGGCAACTTCTGCCCTGTCAGTCTAACTAAATGACAGGACCCGGATGGCTCAATGTAATCCGTGCAGCAGTGCCCTCACCCTGGCCAAAATCTGATTTGATAGAGAAGTGGTCCTTTCTTTTGGACCCTCATTTATTAATGAGAGCAAAGAATGGACCCGGAATGTCCAATGTGAACTGTGTAATACCTCATAACACCTGTGGTGGCACTGCAGGGTAACTGAACACCTTTTGATGGAACTGATCGCTGGTGGATCTAGGAGTAGGGTGCATTGAGATTAGTTTGTCACTGGAAAGACTCTTCTAACTATAAGGGTCCCCTTTAATATAACATCTTAAAGAGGTACTCTTGGCAAAGGTAAAAAAAAAACAGGATGGGAAGGGGAGGGGAGATCTTAATAATGAATCTATACTTACTTGTCCCAGTTCCCCCACAGCCACAGCATCACTGCTCACAGTCACCCACTGGTCTCCTGTCTCTCCTGATCCTGTGATGTCATGGGCCTGCTCAGCCAATCAGTGGCGAGACACCTCTGCAGTCACTGACTGGCTACGTGGCTAGTGACTATGGTGTCGTGACGACGCAGGAACCCAGGAAATATAGGAGACAGGTGCTTGACAGTGGGTGGCAGCACCGTAGATGAACCGTAACAGGTAAGTATAACTTCATTACTATGATCCCACCAGCCCCTGCCCTCCATGTTTTTTTAATCTTTGCCCACAGTACCCCTTTAAATTTGTTAACATCTGTGCTCAAGTTCACATGACATTCACATAACTGTCTAATCACCATGTCCTGTGTCACGCACTCTCACTATCTATCTGGGCACTCTCTTTATAAATAAGAATGAATTTTATATCATTTTTCTCCACATTTGCCAACCACCCCTCTTCATACCAGCCACAACATGGCTGCTCGCAAAAACTATGATTAAACATGATTTAATTTGTACAAATGCAATAAAAGTGAATTACAAGCCCGACAAACAAAAGGCTATCACAATGAAGCGTAATAATGAGGTGCATTATTCCCTGAAATAACGGCACGACGGAAGACTGAAGCCTGATTGTGTATTTGGAGTTGTAAATTCCATGGTAACGCGAACGTGCGCTTTCAATTAGGAAATCAGTCTGATTATGTTAGCGAGATTGAAATTATTACACTTGAATGAGTATATTTTACAGAACATTCACTAAAGCGGAGGGGATCGAAAGAGAGAGAGAGACAGAGAGCTGATTGTGTTACGGGTCCGGCCCCTTTAGGCGATGTTCACACTGGAAAAATCCATTTCAGATTTTGAAGTCTAATGCACGTGGCGCTATTCAGCGGGGCTAATAAAAGTGTGACTACTCCATATGGAGGTGACCTGTTTTTCCATAATGTTGGTCAATCAGTGGGATTTATATTTCATGTGGATTTCGGGAATGGAATCCATACTGGAATCTGCTTGGAACATTTGCAGGCTGAACATAGTCTTTCCTACGTGTTCGCTGTATTTCCTTACCCTGGCAGTAAGATGGGCAGTATTAGCAGCGGGCAGTCTACCTTTACCCACTTGTACCACAATACATGGAAGAAAAAGTGCAACTGGTCTCGCAAAAAACAAGCCCCATATGGATCTGTCCACAGAAAAAGAATATGGCTTTTAGGGTGCATTCAAATGTCCACTATCTGCGGACAGGCTACAGACTAAAGATGAGCGAATCTCAAGATTGCTCTGGTCCATCTGAATCTAAGTGCAGCATCGGATTTCATCTTTACTATGGCCTTCTTTATTTGTATGCCCCCCCCCCCCTTCACAAACCCATGAGTGTTATAAGCCCATACCAGGCCCATGATCCGTGCCGCAAAAAATGCTGGCCAGCCCTGTGAATGGGTCAATGCAATTGCAGATGGCTATGGATGCACATTCGTAGTGCTGTTTGTAGCTGTAGCTCCACAAAGTAAATTACAAGTCTATATAAGTTTCTAAAACTAGTTGAGTTGAGCTAAAAAAATAGCTGGAGAACCTCTTTAAAAGGGTTTTTTGGGGGGGAATTTGCTGCTGCTCTGGACAGTTCCTGACATAGACAGAGGTGGCAGCAGAGAGCACTGTGTCAGACTGGAGAGAATACACCACTTCCTGTAGGATATACAGCAGCTGATAAGTACTGGAAGACTGGAGATTTTTAAATAGACGTAAATTACAAATCTATATAAAGTTTCTATAAACAGTTGATTTGGAAAAAATAAAGAAATAATTACGACAGAGTACCCCTTAAAAAAAAAAAAGATATACAGCCTAAACTGCAGAATGGATTCTTTATGTAACAAATCTGAAATTGCGCAGACATGTGACTGGCTGCCATGGGCAGTGATGCATTTCCTGGCTGCACCGGTGTCGCCCCACACTGTGCATGCTGCAGCCGTCTACACTATGTCCAAGCACCACCGCATTCTG